>NC_053499.1:16727018-16964518 GCF_905171775.1 Rana temporaria | reverse complement strand
TAAAATTAAAAACCACAGAGGTAATCAAAAACCACCAAACGAAAGCTCTATCTATAGGATAAAAAGGACGTAAGTTTTATTTGGGTACAGCATTGCACGACCGCGCAATTGTCAGTTAAAGTAACGTAGTGCCGTTGGCAAAAATGGTCTGGTCATTAAGGGGGTAAAACCTTTCCGTGGCTGAAGTGGTTAATAATAAAAATAAATACAATTAAATGGTAAAAAAATTATAATTTAAAAGCCCCCCTGAGCGCACGCACACACAAATGTATATGTTGTTATAGGTCCTGCCCGCTTATGTAAACAGCAATTGCACTACGCATGGGAGGTATTTCCACGACATCAATGCAGTAATTCTAGGGCCATCATTCAAGATAAACTCTGTAGTAATAATAACCTGTAAAGGCTTTTAACCATCTAACCCCCGGACCATATTGCTGCTCAAAGACCAGAGCACTTTTTGCGATTCGGCACTGCGTCACTTTAACTGACAATTGCGCGGTTGTGCGACGTAGCGCCGAAACAAAATTGGCGTCCTTTTTTCCCCCACAAATAGAGCTTTCTTTTGGTGGCATTTTATCACCTCTGCGGTTTTTAGTTTTTGCGCTATAAAAAAAAATAGAGCGACAATTTTGAAAAAAAATAATATTTTTTTACTTTTTGCTATAATAAATATCCCCCAAAAATATATAAACGATTTTTTTCCTCGGTTTAGGCCGATACGTATTCTTCTACCTATTTTTTGTTAAAAAAAAAATCGCAATAAGCGTTTATTGATTGGTTTGCGCAAAAGTTATATAGGGGGTGGTTTTATGGCATTTTTATTAATATATTTTTTTTACTAGTAATGGCGGTGATCATCGATTTTTTTTTTTTTTCGGTACTGCGACATTATGGCGGACACTTCGGACACTTTTGACACATTTTTGGGACCATTGGCATTTTTATAGCGATCAGTGCTATAAAAATGCATTGATTACTATAAAAATGACACTGGCGGGGAAGGGGTTAACACTAGGGGGCGGGGAAGGGGTTAACACTAGGGGGCGGGGAAGGGGATAAGTATGTTCCCTGGGTGTGTTCTAACTGAAGGGGGGGGGGGGTGGACTGACTAGGGGAAATTACTGATCGCTGTTCATACATTGTAAGAACAGACGGTCAGGCATTTCTCCCCCTGACAGGACCGGGAGCTGTGTGTTTACACACACAGCTCCCGGACCTCGCTCTGTAACGAGCAATCGCGGGTGCCCGGCGGCGATCGCGCCCGCCGGGCACGCGCGCGCCCCTATTAGCTGCTGGGCGAGGTGACGTATGGCTACGTGATCTCGCCCAGCAGAGCCGACCTGCTGCCGTAAAACTGCGGCGGCTGGTCGGCAAGCAGTTAAAGCGTCACCTATGAATAATTTTAGGTACCGTCGTTTGTTGCCGTTTCTCGGTGTGCATGCCATTTTTAGTTCAGACATGTTTGGTATCTATAAAGCAACCTCATCTTTTATATTTTAGCAAATTGGGTATTATACTGTGCTTGTGTACACTTAAATACATTTTTGTGTATTTTTTTTTCTCCTGAAAATGTGTGTATGATAAACAGCTGCACAAATATTGCGTGACATATAAAATTGCAGCAGTCACCATTTTATTCTTCAGGGCCCCTGCTTTCAAAAAATATATAGGCTCGGATTCACGTAGCACTTACGCGATGTATCTCTAGATACGCCGCGTAAGTGTACAGATGCGCCGTTGTATCTATGCGCCCGATTCTTAATGCAAGATACGCCTGAAATTTGGCTTCCTCCGACCGACGTAAGTGTCCTACGCTGTCGTATCCTGGGCGCATATTTACGCTGGCCGCAATGGCCGCTCCAATTGATTTACGTGTAGAATATGCAAATGACTGAGATACGCCAATTCACAAACGTACTTGCGCCCGTCGCAGTAATATACGCCGTTTACGTAAGGCGTACGTCCGGCGTAAAGTTATTCCACCTATAGGAGGCGCATCCCATGCAAAGGTATGGACGACGGAACAGCCGTCGTATTTTACGTCGTTTACGTAGTACTACGTGAATAGGGCTGGGCGTAGGTTACGTTCAGTGATTTGACGTATCTTAGGCGTTCGTTCCAACGTGATTCTGAGCATGCGCACTGGGAGCGTCCACGGGATGGCGCATGCGCCGTTCGTTCGGCCATTCATTTGCATGGGGTCACGCTTCATTTACATGTATCACGCCAGCCTTCCACCTGCTTTGAATTAGGCGGGCTTACGCCGACGAATTTACGTTACGCTGGCGCAACGTAGGGAGCAAATGCTTTGTGAATAATGTTCTTGCCTCTCTGTGTTACGTCGGCGTAGCGCATATGAGATGCGCTACGCCGGCAGAAAGATGCGCCGATCTACCTAAATCCGGGCCATAATGTTTGGGTGTTTTAAATTTATTTTCTAGCAAAAAAAAAATGCTGATTTCAACAAATTATTATATGATTTTCAGGGGAAAAAAAGCTTGCGTATTCAGAATCTGAAGTTTTATCTTTCCTAGTATTATATCCGGGAGAAGCAGACACGGAAACGTCACTTAATGATGAGCCCATCATGAGAAGTACGTGTTTGGACATTCAGACATCCTTCCAGAAGCAGACTACACCTGAAGAGGTATGTGGAAAATGTATTATTTTTATCACGTTAATTAAGGAAAATCGATTTTCTTTTAGTAAAGGTAAATGTTTGTGTCCGAAGCGTGATGCCGCGAACACACGATCATTTTTCGTCATGAAAAAAACTTTTTAAAAAACGTAATTTAAAATGATGGGGCCAGATTCAGGTAGATCCGCGCAATATTTGCGTGGGCAAAGGGCAACGATTTTTGCTCTGCGCCCACGCAAATATTTTGATTTGCCCGCGATTCACGGAGCAGTAGCTCCGTAAATTGCGCGGGCGCTATGCTAATTAGCCCGGCGTAAGGGTGCCTAATGTAAATGATCCCGCCGGGGGCGGGAATCATTTAAATTAGGCGCGCTCCCGCGCCGAGCGAAAAGCGCATGCTCCGTCGGGAAACTTTCCCGACGTGCATTGCGGCAAATGACGTCGCAAGGACGTCATTTGCTTCTAAGTGAACGTGAATGGCGTCCAGCGCCATTCACGAATCACTTACGCAAACGACGTGAAATTTAAATTTCACGAGCGGGAAGGGCGGCTATACTTTAGCATTGGCTGCCCCTGCTATTAGCAGGAGCAACCTTGCGCTAAAGTCGCCGTATGGAAACTCCGTACCTTGCGTGCGCAGGGCCCGCGCAACTTTTGTGAATCGGTGGTAGTATGCAATTTGCATACTATACGCCGATCACAATGGCCGCGCCCCCTAGCGGACAACGCAAGAATGCAGCCTGAGATATGAAGGCATAAGGAGGCTTATGCCTGTCATATCCTAGGCTGCAGTCCGCGTAGCGATGTTCCTGAATCAGGGGCATTCGCTACGCGGGAGCAAAACAGCTATTGCGCCGCGCAACCTATGGTTGCACGGGCGCAATAGCCTCTTGAATCTGGGCCATGGTGTGTGGGTTTCACATAATTTTTCGGCTTCTGAAAAAAACGACAACATTTTTTTTCGAGCATGCTGCATTTTTTAACGTCGTTTTAAACTATGTCTTTTTTCGTGTTGTAAAAAATTATCGTGTGTGGGCTAAGACGGCGTTAAAAACCCGCGCATGCTCAGAAGCAAGTTATGAGACGGGAGCGCTCGTTCTGGTAAAACTTCCGTTCATAATGGAGTAAGCACATTCATCACGCTGTAACAGACTGAAAAGCGCGAATCGTCTTTTACTAACACGGAATCAGCTAAAGCAGCCCAAAGGCGAATAGAACTTCCCCTTTATAGTGCCATTGTACCAATGTTTCGCAAACCAACCGATAAACGCTTATTGCGATTTTTTTTTTACCAAAAATAGGTAGAAGAATACGTATCGGCCTAAACTGAGGAAACATTTTTTTTTTATATATTTTTGGGGGATATTTATTATAGCAAAAAGTAATAAATATAGATTTTTTTCAAAATTGTCGCTTTATTTTTGTTTATAGCGCAAAAAATAAAAACCGCAGAGGTCATCAAATACCACCAAAAGAAAGCTCTATTTGTGGGGAAAAAAGGACGCCAATTATGTTTGGGAGCCACGTCGCACGACCGCGTCAGTTAAAGCGACGCAGTTCCGAATCGCAAAAAGGGGCCTGGTCTTTTACCTGCATTTTGGTCCGGGTCTTAAGTGGTTAATCCCCCCTCAAATAAACAAAACAAGCAATGGACTGGTTTTCTGTCTCCGAGTGACTGGATTGGATGTCTGGCTCGGCAGGGTGACGGGTGAACCACTACACACAGCAACCCCTAAGGAGGCATGGCTACATTATGAAAATGTTGTTTTTTTTGTTCTTCAAATTTTTCAGTATTTTTTTCGTTTGTTTAGCAAAAAAAAAAAAAAACCCAGTGGTGATTAACTATCACCAAAATAAAGCTCTATTTGTGTGAAACAAAAAAAAAGATAACAATTTCATTTGGGTACAGTAAGAGTACAGAAAGCTGAAAGCCTGGGCAGGAAGGGGGTAAAAGAGCCCAGTAGGCAAGTGGTTAATGCAGCTTAAAAGTGAAATGCGGGTCAGAAGGTGCTCTTACCCATTGGCCCAGATTCAGTAAGAATCTGCGCCTTTCTTACGCAGGCACAGGGTAGCGTTTTTGCCCTGCGCCCGCGCAAATTTTCTGCGCTGCCCGCGATTCACGGAGCAGAAGCTCCGTAAATTGCGGGGGCGCTGTGTTAACTTGCCCGGCGTAAGGGCGCCTAATGTAAATGATCCCGCCGGGGGTGGGAATCATTTCAATTAGGCGCGCTCCCGCGCCGAGCGTAGAGCGCATGCACGTCGGGAAACTTTCCCGACGTGCATTGTGGCAAATGACGTCGCAAGGACGTCATTTGCTTCAAAGTGAACGTGAATGGCGTCCAGCGCCATTCACGATCCACTTACGCAAACGATGTAAAATTTGAACGTCGCGACGCGGGAACGTGGCCATCCTATAGCATTGGCTGCGCCTGCTATTAGGATGTGTAACGTTACGCGAAACCCGACGTACGCAAATTACGTAATTTGCGTACGCAGGGCCCGCGCAAGTTTATGAATCGGTGTTAGTATGCAATTTGCATACTATACACAGATCACAATGGGAGCGCCCCCTAGCGGTTTTCGCTAGAATGCAGCCTAAAATCTGCGTGGCATAAGAGCCTTAATGCCGCACAGATTTTAGGCTGCAGTCGGCGTAGCGATGTTCCTGAATCAGGAGCATTCGCTACGCCGGGGCAAGTAAGCAATTGCGCTGCGTAACCTATGGTTACACAGGCGCAATTGCTTCTTGAATCTGGCCCATTGACACAAGACCTAATAGCAAAGATGCAAAATGAGACGAGAGGAGCAAGTAGTAATTGTTTGTCATTTAAAGAAAAGTTTTTGCTGTTCTGTAACGATGGCAACTGTTGTTCATTTTTTCTTTTTTGCACCGTTATTATTTTATTGGGATGAATCAGCCTACCGAAAACCAACGTTTGAAGTGGAACAATAAAAATGATGTTGCTGTATAGAATTCTGCACACAATAACAGACAATGAGCACTTTTTGAGTTTTTAATGTAGGAGCTTTTAAATAACCAAACAAATGCAAGAGGGCGTCGTTCTAAGTGCAGCATAAAAACTTTAATAAAATGGAGTAAAATCACAAGCTATGTACTGGTAAAGGAAACCAAAGTCCAGTCCACCCTGCCAGACGATTTTTTTTCCTCCTTTAAAATCGGTGACAACTCTGTAAGACTATTATGCATTCAGAACATTTGTGTGCCTCTTCTGTTTGCTGTTATACCCTTTATGACATCATCACTTCACACGGTAGTCCAAGTTGGCACAGCAAACAAACATTGCAATACATACTACTCTGCCCATTGCCGTACATGCTACTGGCCTCTGCCCATTGCCGTACATACTACTCTGCCCATTGCCGTACATACTACTGGCCTCTGCCCATTGCCGTACATACTACTGTCCTCTGCCCATTACCGTACATACTACTGACCTCTGCCCATTGCCGTACATACTTCTGACCTCTGCCCATTGCCGTACATACTACTGGCCTCTGCCCATTGCCGTACATACTACTGGCCTCTGCCCATTACCGTACATACTACTGGCCTCTGCCCATTACCGTACATACTACTGACCTCTGCACACTTCCCTACATACCGCTGACCTCTGCACATTGCCCTACATACTGCTGACCTTTGCACACTTCCCTACATGCTACTGACCTCTGCACACTGGCCTACATACTACTGACCTCTGCCCATTGCCCTACATACTACTGACCTCTGCACATTGCCCTACATACTATAGACCTCTGCACATTGCCCTACATACTATAGACCTCTGCACACTACCCTGCATACTACTGACCTCTGCACACTGCCCTACATACTACTGACCTCTGCACATTGCCCTACATACTATAAACCTCTGGATTGATGGTTGTCTGTCACACCAACTCGCCTATGGCTTAACCTTACTTCATTGACATGGGGCCATACAACATGAAAGTGCTCTGCACTAGAACAGTTCTTTTCACTCATAAGTGAAATCTGGTCGGCTATTAAAGCCACAACAGGACACAGGAAGAAATGCATCATACATAATGGCCCAGATTCACGTACATCCGCGTATCTTCGCGCGGGCGTAACGTATCTGATTTACGTTACGCCTCCGCAACTTAGCAGGGCAAGTGCTGTATTCTCAAAGCACTTGCTCCGTAAGTTGCGGCGGCGTATCGTAAATCGGCCCGTGTTAAGCCCGCTTAATCAAAATTTGGAACAGGGGGGCGTGTTTTAGGTAAATGTTGTGTGACCCGACGTGATTGACGTTTTTCCCGAACGGCGCATTCGCCGTCCGTGGAATTTCCCAGTGTGCATTGCTCCAAAGTACGCCGCAAGGACGTATTGGTTTCGACGTGAACGTAAATGACGTCCAGCCCCATTCACGGACGACTAACGCAAACGACGTAACTTTTTAAAATTTCGTCACGGGAACAACGGCCATACTTAACATTGGTACGCCGCACTTACGCCACCATATAGCAGGGGCAATTTTACGCCGGGAAAAGCCTAACGTAAACAGCGTAAATGTACTGCGTCGGCCGGGCGTACGTTCAGGAATTCGCGTATCTAGCTAATTTGCATACTTGACGTGGAATTCGACGGAAGCGGCCAGCGTATATATGCATTTACGATACGACGGTGTAACACAGTTACGCCAGTCGGATCTACGGGAAATCTATGCGTAACTGATTCTTAGAATCAGGCGCATAGATACGACCGTGCAACGCAGAGATACGACGGCGTATCTGGAGATACGCCATCGTATCTCCACTGAGAATCTGGGCCAATGTCTCCAGTGTCCTGCAGCAAGATCTCCCCAATAGAGCTCCTTTCTTTGTCTGCCCCCTTCTACTCAGTCTCACTTCTCTTGCAGCAGTAGTTGCCATTCCACACCTCCGTCTGCCTTATCTACTTTTTGAAAAGCAAAAATCCATCATGCTGTATGTTGATCACTAATTGTGCTGAGACTACCAACCACGGGCAGAGTCCAGGGGCCACAAATGAAGTTGCTCTGGGCTACAAGGGTTTACAAACTGTTCTGTGCCTCCTAACCCTGTGTGATGATCTAATACTGGAATTCAGCGACATTTTTACCCCGTGCTTCTTCCTTCTCCAGCATCTAGATGATGAGATCCAACCGTTCGCTCTGGACCAAAGCTTTGATTACGACTGCGTGGCGCTGACCCCGAAGTTTTCCGCAGTGGAGTTGGACTTCTTGAAAAACAGGGGGCATCAAAAGACGGAAGACAAAGTCACAGAG
Organism: Rana temporaria; assembly: GCF_905171775.1. Taxonomy (NCBI): domain Eukaryota; kingdom Metazoa; phylum Chordata; class Amphibia; order Anura; family Ranidae; genus Rana; species Rana temporaria. Next base: position 16,956,589 of record NC_053499.1, on the reverse strand, counting down.
GAGCAAAACCTGACGGCTCCATGACGGGTTTCTATCTCCGAGGAAAGAACGGGATGTTTTAAAGCTTGAATCCAAGGCAGCTGTATAAGACCCACATTGGCTCTGTAATCATTATTGCATCATTACATTTATTTTTATTAAATGCATGAAGTGTAAGCACCTTTGTTTGGCTTATCAGCCTTTAGGAGTCCGTGGGGTAGATTCAGGTAAAGGCGCGCACTGATACGGAGGCGCAGCGTATCGTCTTTACGCTACGCCGCCGTAAATTACAGGAGCAAGTTGCGGCGGCGTAGCGTAAAAGGGGCCGGCGTAAGCGCGCGTAATTCAAATGATCCGGTAGGGGGCGTGGATCATTTAAATTAGGCGCGTTCCCGCGCCGAACGTACTGCGCCGTCCCTAAAATTTCCCGACGTGCATTGCGGTAAATGATGTCGCAAGGACGTCATTGGTTTTGACGTGAACGTAAATGGCGTCCAGCGCCATTCACGGACAACTTACGCAAACGATGTAAAATTTTCAAATCGCGACGCGGGAACGACGACCATACTTAACATTGGCTGCGCCTCCTAATAGCAGGAGCAACGTTACGACGAAAACGACTTACGCAAACGACGTAAAAAACTACCGCCGGGCGCACGTACGTTTGTGAATCGGCGTAAGTATGTAATTTGCATACTTTACGCTGACAACTACGGGAGCGCCACCTAGTGGCCAGCGTGAGAATGCACCCTAAGATACGACAGCGTAAGAGACTTATGCCAGTCGTATCTTAGGCTAATGTCGGCGTATCTAGCTTTCTGAATACAGAAAGTAGATATGCCGGCGCAGCTTTGGAATTACGCGGAGTATCTATGGATACGCCGGCGTAATTCTTTCCTGAATCTACCCCCCTGAGCTTAAAAAGGGGGAGGGAAAAGCAGCATAAGGAGCCAATTGGGTGTATTGAAGTGCAAGGTAGTGCATAGTTGCCAACATCCTCAAAACCTTTTTAGGGACACTTTTTTGATGTAGACCAGGGGTGCCCAAACTTTTTTCAAAGAGGGCCAGATTTGATGTCCAGACACACAGGACAGCAAGGAGATTATTGTGGCAGAACTGGAGGACAATTGCATAACAATGCTTTGTGTCTCTCCCTCCAGCAGCTGAAAGCCGGTTTCTCCCTCTCTCTCGACTATCAGCCGCTGAAGGGAGAGACACAGACAGTGTATTGTTCTGTAATTGTCCTCCCATCCCACTGCACCAATCCCCCTCCCTGGGCTGTCCACATCTGATTCTCCCCTGTGTGCCTGGACAACCCCTCACCCCACTCCCCCTCCCCCACCCCGGTAGCACTGCCAGCTTCCCTCTCCTGTTGGCTCCTGCAGGTACACAGAGGGAAGGAGCTGCCACTTTCAGCCAGTGTCGGCACATTATCACAGTCACATGAAATGTGATGGGCAGTCAGAAAGTCAGAGCTGCGTTAAAAGCTGCCTAGATCCCAATATATATATATATACACTAAAGTTTGTAGATGCTATAACACTAATTAATAATTAATATACACTTTATTGTGATTTTTTTTTTTTTTACTAGACATGTAGCAGAATACATTTTGGCCTAAATTTATGAAGAAATTCGATTTTGCAGTCTTTTTTCATTTATATCAGGCATGTCCAAAGTCCAGCCTGCGGGCCAATCGTGGCCCGTGTTCTGGTTTAATGTGGCTCCCTGGTAATTTGGATATATATTTATCTTTTGTGGCCCCCAGGGTGCTACCACGCAGGGCCGTCTTAATAGCATCATGGGCCCCTGGGCAAAGTAATGCTCTGGGGCCCCTACAGTGGAGACAGCGCAGGTAAACAGACCAGCTATCCCCCCAACACTCTGACCCCTCTACACCCCAGATATCCCCCCAGCACTCTGACCCCTCTACACCCCAGATATCCCCCCAGAACTCTGACCCCTCTACACCCCAGATATCCCCCCAGCACTCTGACCCCTCTACACCCCAGATATCCCCCCAGCACTCTGACCCCTCTACACCCCAGATATCCCCCCAGCACTCTGACCCCTCTACACCCCAGATATCCCCCCAGCACTCTGACCCCTCTACACCCCAGCACTCTGACCCCTCTACACCCCAGATATCCCCCCAGCACTCTGACCCCTCTACACCCCAGATATCCCCCCAGCACTCTGACCCCTCTACACCCCAGCACACTAACCCCTCTACATCCCAGATATCCCCCCAGCACTCTGACCCCTCTACACACTAGATATTTCCTCAGCACTCTGACCCCTCTACACCCCAGATATCCCCCCAGCACTCTGACCCCTCTACACCCCAGCACACTAACCCCTCTACACCCCAGATATCCCCCCCAGCACTCTGACCCCTTTACACCCCAGATATCCCCCCAGCACTCTGACCCCTCTACACACCAGATATCCCCCAAGCACTTGGACCACTCTACACCCCCAAGATATCCCCCCAGCACACTGACCCCTCTACACCCTTTCCCTGATTTGGGGAAAGTACAGGGGCCCCCTATGCAGCTGGGGCCCCTGGGCAGTGCCCAGGTGTGCCCTCTCATTATGACAGCCCTGCTACCACGGAGGGGACAGGGAGGGGGTGGGACGAGTGCCGTCAGATTACATACAGGAGAATCTCCTGTTTACTCGGCGGCGGCTGTAATAGGAAGACCCATCTCCTGGGCTGCCATTGTACGACTGTTCTGTCTGTCATAGGAGGCGGGACTTTGTATTAAAGAGGTCGCCGTGTAAACAGAAGATTGTCATGTATGTAATCTGTTGGTGCTCTGCCGCCCCCCTCCCTGTCCCATCCGAGACTGCAGATGGGCATTGATCAGGCTGCACTGCTGGCAATGGTGAGGCTGCATTCATGGCAATGGTGAGGCTGAATTCATGGCAATGGTGAGGCTGCATTCATGGCAATGGTGAGGCTGCAGATGGGCACTGATTAGGCTGCATTGATGGGCACTCACCCTTATTTTGCTTCACAGTTCTTAATTTAAAATTACATTTTTTTCCTGAAACTTGAAGGTGCGTGTTATACGCCAATAAATATGGTATATCCAAATAACACGCCCATCTCTTCATCAAACACAGCCACATAGGCAAGAGAATTCTTGTTGGGCCGTGTATTTTAATGGTTCAAAGAATTTCAGGCAAAATGGTCGGACCTCACGCTTGTTCACTTCATCAAATCTGGCCCTCTTTGAAAAAAGTTTGGATTTATATATAAAACAATAAAAAGTAGTACTTGTGTACCCCTTTTTGGTAGATGGTGATCGTTTTAAAATAAGTAAAACAAAATAAAGTCATTTGTGTCAGCACAGACGCCTAGTGCAATCCGCTCTAAATGGTTGACTGTGTAATCAAGTTTTTGTTTCCTAAGGCAGACCTTGGCACATAGGCGGTGAACAAGAGCTTGTCTTCTATGTTCATTGATATACAAATCTGTCCTACCTCATACATATTGTGAACTTGTGTACTTTTGTATTCACGTCATATCCCCTGCGTGGGCGGTTTTTTATGCATTTTTTTTCTTTTTACTTAAAACCCAATAAAGATATTGAAACAGAAAACAGTCTGTAGCATATTAATGAATGAATGGGTTTCATTGAAAACTCTGAAAAAATAGGTTTGACCTTGATCAAACACATCTACAGATATATGAGAATGAAGCACAGTGCAGGAAATTATGGGGTGGATTTCCTAAACCATTACTCATAAAAAGCAATAGGAAATATAGCAGTTTAATTAAAAAAACAAGTATTACAAAAAAAATGTGATGTTTGGTGACCTCTTTCTCATGGAAATGGGCTATTAGATTGGGCGGACTACTAGGGTGACCACGTGTCCCGGATTGCAGGTCTGTCCCGGGCACATTAATTTCAGGACAATACAGTGTCCCGGAATGAAACTGACACAGCCACCCCCCGGGACAATCTGATGCCCCCAAAAAAGGCCGCCACATCACCGCTTTACTCACTGACGGTACTTGTCCTGGCTGGGAAAGCGTGGAAGAGCACAATCCCCGCCCCCTGCTTGTGATTGGAGAAATCATAAAGCTCAATATTGAACCCTACAGACTAAAGCTTCGTACACACACATGGTTTTCTTTGCAAGAACCAGCAAGAAAACTGCTGGCAGAGCTTTCTTGCCGAGGAAACCGAGCGTGTGTACGAAGCTTTCTGGTTTCTCGACAAGAAAACTGCCCAGAATCTAGACGAGAAAAATAGAGAACCTGCCGAGAAATCCGAGCGTCTGTATACTTACCTGTCGCCATGGAAACCCGCGCATGTTTGAAATGACTTTGACGCATGCGCGGCAGCTTACAAGGGCAGAGTAGGGTGTAGCAAGATGGCGGCAATGGCATTGAATGTGACGAGCGCATGCTCGTCGTACTCGATGACGTCACCGCGTTCTTGCCATTCAAAAGAACGGCGGTTCTTTTGAATTGAGTGTATGTACACTCAGCCGGCAAAAGATTCTTGCCAAGAATCTCGTCGGGAAAAACGTTTTTATTCCTGACGAGATTCTGGCCCGTGTGTACAGGGCTTAAGACTGGGATGCCATGAAAATTATTATCACTGGGCAGAAGGGGGAATGGCGATTTAAGAATCTAATAATAATATTCTCTGATTGGACAAGGTGCGGAGGTGGGTTGTCACAATCTTTATCTCATTCAGCTGGATAACATTTTGCATTCACTGAAAAAATAGAACATGTTCTCTGAATTGTGGCCTCCTGTATTCAGTAAGCAGCATGCCAGCCCCCAGGCATGGGACCAGGAAGCCTAAGTGAGACATCAGTGTCTTCCCAATGGCTCCTTATAGTATTCTGCCCCAGGGGCAGAGCCCCCCACAAAGAGGTCTCCTCCAGAAGGACTGGACCCAGGAACTTTACAGCTGCTGCCTCAAGCCTCAGACGATTTAAGGACTCTCCAACCACCTACTGGGCACACCTCCCCAGGGATTGGCTGGAGTCCCAAAAATATATTGGCTGCATACTCTGTCCTTCCTCCCACTATACTTCTACAATCCTCTACAAGACAGATGGAAACAATCAGAGCAACAGCCTGTGAGACACTGAGTAGCCCTAAGTAATCAACCCCTGATCCTCTGATTACAATGGAGCCAACTAACTTTACCTGCCAACCTACACTACACTAGCAGGGTGCTACAGGATAAAGAATTGGTTCAGGGAAAAGGGTCTGCCATGTGTTATTTTTTTGGTCATCCATATTTTAGAAGTCTCACAATTACAGGCTTGATGTGACAGTCAGGCCTCGTACACACGACCGAGTTTCTCGCCAAAAACCAGCAAGAAGCTTGCCGTTTTGTTTTTTTTTGCCGAGGAAACCGGTCGTGTGTACACTTTTCGACGAGGAAACCGTCGAGGATCTCGTCGAGCCAAAAAGAGAGCATGTCTTCTTTTTCCTCTACGGGAATGGAGAAAATTGGCTCGCCGAGATCCTCGACAGCCTAACAAGGAACTCGATGAGCAAAATGATGTGTTTCGCCCGTCGAGTTCCCCGGTCGTGTGTACGAGGCTGTAGAGTTAGGATCTATGCTGATATCCCTTGGTTCGTGCTCATAGGTGTGCGCAGCCAATTGCATTAGGGTGTGCGCCCCAAAGCTCAAACACACATGCGTGTGTATGTATATATATTGGGGCTGTGCAAATTAACTTTTAATTAATCGATTAATCTTTAATTTTTTTGATCGACCAAAATCTTTTTGATCGATTAAAATTCTTTTGATTAGTACTCACCTCTCCGCCGGCTTCTGGGCCTTCAGGGAGTTCCGTCGGAGATCCAGTAATGTCACAGACACCGGCGGGGGTTGCCGTGTCCATCTGAAGGGCTCCTTTGCTGTGCCTTCGTATCTGCATGCCGGCGGGACCTTACTATCTGCCACACGCAAGGGCTGTTACACTTCCCTCTATTAACCTTCTACAGCCATCCACTGGGAGTTGTGATAGTTCCCTTCACGGGACATCTACATGCCGACGGACTGATGTTAACCTCTCCTCATCTGGATTCAGCAGTGGTATCGTTGTACACATTTTTATACCAGTATCATACTTGGCTATATGTTTTTATGACTGCTTTTGCTACCGTTTGGTATTACTCGCACCATTTTTACAGTTTATGTAGCTACATCGATTTTATCTCCAGTGCAATATTTATTTTGTTACCTTCTTGAAGACTATAAAAGTTTTAATGCTATCCCCATCGAGCGCTGCCTTTGTGTGTTTTTGGATCCTGCTATCCATTTTTCCAGTGGTTGGTAGCTGCACTGGGAATCAGCCTGCAAGGAGATCAGCTAAAAGTAGTTGGATCTGTATGTATAATTAATCGAAATTAGTCGATTAATCAATAAAAAACAAAACGATTAATCGAACAGAAAATGTTTGATCAGTAACAGCCCTAATATATATATACACACAGTGGAACCTCGGATTACGAGCATAATCCGTTCCAGGAGAATGCTCGTAATCCAAAGTACTCGCATATCAAAGCGAGTTTCCCCATAGAAGTCAACGGAAACTAAAATAATTCCGCATTGACTTCAATGACATGCAATACCGCATGTGGCCAGAGGTGGGGGGTGCCGGAGAGCCTTGGAAACACACAGAAAGGCCCAAGGACAGCTCGGCTGAACTCGGAAAACCTTGGAAAGGCTCAGGAAATTAGTATTTCTGAGCATTTACGATTGGCTCCGAACGACTCCGGCGAATCCCACCGCAGGCCAAATGCAGTACTGCACACCGCTTTGGCTTGAATCCTGCTCGTTTTGAATGAATGAATGAATGAATAACTTATATAGCGCAGCACATGCGAACCAAAGCGCCTCTGGGCGCTTGTTGTTCCTGTCTCCTTTGATATCAAAAGAGATGAGTTTTGATCTTTCTCCTGAATGCTAGGTGATTCTCCTCCAACCGAATGCTGGTTGGTAAAGCGTTCCATAGTCTGGGACCCTGGACCGCGAATCTTCTTTCTCCTTTGGACTTGTAATTGGCTTTCGGTATCTGAAGCAGATTTTGGTTGGCGGATCGCAGAACGCGATTGGAGTTGTGAGCTTTTATTTTTTCGCACAGATAATGGGGAGCATTCCCATGGATACATCTATGCGTTAGACAGAGTGCTTTAAAAGAAATTCTGTCTTTTACTGGCAACCAATGAAGGGATCTCAGTGAAGGTGAGATTGATTCCCCATGGTTTTTTCCCAGTCACTAGTCTGGCGGCTTGTAGACAAGCGATTTGGTATTTTTTTTGCGAGACGACACTCTGTAGCCAAGCAGCAGGAGGGAACCTGTCCATCACAGGGTGATTAGGGTGTGCCCAGGCCCACCTGGCACACCCTGTGCGCACACCTACTCTATGTATCCTGCTTTGCATTCCTTCTAGCCCAGGTGGCTTGTCTGAAAGCTGTAAAGTAAGTAGTGGAGTCCTTTTAAAGCAGGTCTTATTTACAGATGCCAGGAATACAGACACACCACGCACACACAGCCTGTGTTTTCAGAAGAGTCTGCTAAAACAGATTAAAGGTAATTAGGGAGCCGCAGATTGATAGCGAGATTTACACCGCATTCAGTTCATGTGATGTAATTAGTAGCTGGTGCCTTCCCAGCTTGTGTGATGTTTAGCAGACGTCCTCGATTCAGGTTGTCAGGTGTATGTAGAAAATGCTCTGTTTGTGTTGGTTTCACGCTGTTTCGTCTGGCTCCTTCTCCAGCGCGGCGAGTGATTTTGTTTTCGTTGTGTGTATGGGTCTCATACGGGAAAAGCCAGCGGGAACGCCGTCTGCTGGAGCAAACAGTGGAGTGCACGCGGGAGCCGAGTCACAGGCTCTAATTAAACTGAATCTAAGCGTATGCATGGTTACAGTGGAAGAAATGCATCAGACAGCTAGGGTTTGATTTACTAAAACTGGAAAGTGCAAAACCTGGGCATGGTAGCCAATCGGCTACTAACTTCATCTTGTTCAATTAACCACTTAAAGTGGAGGTTCACCCAAAAACGACATTTTTAACATTAGATTGAGGCTCATTTTGTGAAGGGGAATCAGGTGTTTTTTTTAAAATCGAAGCTGTACTTACCGTTTTAGAGAGCGATCTTCTCCGCCGCTTCCGGGTATGGGCTGCGGGACTGGGCGTTCCTATTTGATTGACAGGCTTCCAACAGGCTTCCGACGGTCGCATCCATCGCGTCACGATTTTCCGAAAGTAGCCGAACGTCAGTGCGCAGGCGTCGTATAGAGCCGCACCGACGTTCGGCTTCTTTCGGCTACTCGTGACGTGATGTATGCGACCGTCGGAAGCCTGTCAATCAAATAGGAACGCCCAGTCCCGAAGACCATACCCGGAAGCGGCGGAGAAGATCGCTCTCTAAAACGGTAAGTACTGCTTCGATTTAAAAAAACACACCCGATTCTGCTTCACAAAATGAGCCTTAATCTAATGTTAAAAATTGTTTTTCGGGTGAACTCCCGCTTTAAGACCCGGACCTTTAGGCAGCTAAAGGACCAGGCCAGTTTTTGCGATTCGGCACTGCGTCGCTTTAACTGACATTTGCGCGGTCGTGCGATGCGGCTCCCAAACAAAATTGGCGTCTTTTTTTCCCCACAAATAGAGCTTTCTTTTGGTGGTATTTGATCACCTCTGCAGTTTTTATTTTTTGCGCTATAAACAACAATAGAGCGACAATTTTGAAAAAAAATGCAATATTTTTTACTATAAAAAATATCCCCCAAAAATGTATATAAAAAAATAAATTTCCTCAGTTTAGGCCGATACGTATTCTTCTACCTATTTTTGGGGAAAAAAAAAATAATTAATAAAAATGCAATAAAACTATCCCCTATTTTGTAAACGCTATAAATTTTGTGCAAACCAACCGATAAACGTTTATTGCGATTTTTTTTACCAAAAATAGGTAGAAGAATACGTATTGGCCTAAACAGAGGGAAAAAAAAATGTTTTATATATTTTTGGGGGATATTTATTATAGCAAAAAGTTAAAAATATTGAATTTTTTTCAAAATTGTCGCTCTATTTTTGTTTATAGCGCAAAAATAAAAACCGCAGAGGTGATCCAATACCACCAAAAGAAAGCTCTATTTGTGGTTAAAAAAGGACCCCAATTTTGTTTGGGAGCCACGTCGCACGACCGCGCAATTGTCAGTTAAAGCGACGCAGTCCCGAATCGCAAAAAGGGGCCTGGTCCTTTACCTGCATTTTGGTCCGGGGCTTAAGTGGTTAAAGCATCCAGGAGGCTCATGAAGGTTACTTCTCTAATAAAGGTAATAGGAGGCATCCTGTGGTTCCATATAGTAAGTAATATAAATTAGGCATGGAGCTATAAAATATATCAGTACATTTTTTGATGTGCAAAAGAGAACACTTGAACAATATTATGGAGTGGCGGGCCCAGGGGAGCTCTGGTGACTGTACCACATCCTTTGGCATCGAGTCACAGACAAGAGCTGTTCTTGCAGAAAGTGACGAGATTAATGTTGAATCTCTCGGGACACTAAAAAAAAATAATACAAGTTGCACCAACTGACCTGCAATATGAGATAAAGTCAGTCAAACGTTAAATGTAGAAAGAGTTCCCATTCTGCTTTATATATACCGGTATAAAAAAAGTTACTTTTAAAGCCCCGTACACACGATCGGAATTTCCAACGGGAAAAGTCCATCAGAAATTCAGATGGGAAAATTGAGAACATGCTCTGATTCTATTTCTGTCGGAATTCCAGACAGAAAAAGTCAGATGGAGCATACACACCGGCCGGAATTCCCGACCAAACGCTGCCATCACTTTTTCTGTCGGGAATTCCGACCGCGTGTAAAGGGGTTGTAAAGGAATTTTTTTCCCCCTAAATAGCTTCCTTTACCTTAGTGCAGTCCTCCTTCACTTACCTCATCCTTCCATTTTGCTTTTAAATGTCCTTATTTCTTCTGAGAAATTCCTTACTTCCTGTTCTTCTGTCTGTAACTCCACACCGTAATGCGAGGCTTTCTCCCTGGTGTGGAGAAAGCCTCTTGAGGGGGGAGGGGGCGAGCAGGAGTGTCAGGACACCCACTAACACACAGCTCATTTCTCTATCTATAAAAATAAGGTACAGCGCTAAGGTGAAAAAATCATTGATACCAATAAGTGAAATATATGATGTCTAAAATAACAAAGAAAGAGATTAACGTGTGTTGAAACAAACAACTGTGAGGAAGGAAAGTTCCAAACTAAAACTATTAACCACTTCCCGACCTCCTCATGTACATTTACGTCGGCAGAATGGCACGGACTGGCACAATCACGTACCTGTACGTCCTCTGCTAGACGTGGGTGGGGGGTCCGATCGGGACCCCCCCCGGTACATGCGGAGGTCGGGTCCGCTCGGGGAGCGATCCGGGACGACGGCGCGGCTATTCGTTTCTAGCCGCTCCGTCGCGATCGCTCCCTGGAGCTGAAGAACGGGGAGAGCCGTATGTAAACACGGCTTCCCCGTGCTTCACTGTGTCGGCGCATCGATCGCGTCATCCCTTTATAGGGGAGACACGATCGATGACGTCATTCCTACAGCCACACACCCCTACACTAGTAAACACATACACAGTGATCCCTAACTCCTACAGCGCCCCCTGTGGTTAACTCCCAAACTGCAACTGTCATTTTCACAATAAAGAATGCAATTTAAATGCATTTTTTGCTGTGAAAATAACAATGGTCACAAAAATGTGTCAAAATTGTCCGAAGTGTCCGCCATAATGTCGCAGTCAGGAAAAAAATCGCTGATCGCCGCCATTAGTAGTAAAAAAAAAATAATAAATAAAAATGCAAAAAAACTATCCCCTATTTTGTAAACGCTATAAATTTTGCGCAAACCAACCGATAAACGATTATTGCGATTTTTTTACCAAAAATAGATAGAAGAATACGTATCGGCCTAAACTGAGGAAAAATTTTTTTTATATATGTTTTTGGGGGATATTTATTACAGCAAAAAGTAAAAAATATTGCATTTTTTTCAAAATTGTCGCTCTATTTTTGTTTATAGCGCAAAAAATAAAAACCGCAGAGGTGATCAAATCCCACCAAAAGAAAGCTCTATTTGTGAGGAAAAAAAGACGCCAATTTTGTTTGGGAGCCACGTCGCACGACCGCGCAATTGTCTGTTAAAGCGACGCAGTCCCAAACTGTAAAAACCCCTTGGGTCTTTAGGCAGCATTTTGGTCCGGGGCTTAAGTGGTTAAAGTCCATAAATTGTGATTCATATCATAGTAAAGGCTGGACGAATGAAAGAGATCTTCTTCCACCAAGAGAACACCCAGTGAGTGAGATGTAGTCTCCTTACCGCAGATGGATGACCGTCATTACAGCGACCTAAATGGGCACAGGGATATTTATAGTCTTCCTGGGTAGACTTGCTTCAAATAAAACAGGCAATGACTCCAAAATGGACTCGCTCCAGAAAGTAAGTTGGTGCTTCAATAACTCATGGAATGAGAACCAAAAGGAAAACCCCATAGCGTAATACTGCTTAAAAGTGGGTTTAATTGACTATTAAGTTTGCACTTACAGTTAAGTTGATAAAGTAGCGCAGTAAGTATAAATGTAGAGGGAATGCGGCATCTCCTCGAATACTCTCCTGTCTGCTAGGCTCCGTAACTGCGTGTCTCCGCAAAAAAAAACGTGATGATGTTCCACTCAGCAAGGCCACCTATACGCGTTTCGTCATCAAAGGACGTCGTCGGGGATAGGCTGCCAATTGGGATTTTTTTTTTCTATTTGTCATTTCTCTATCTACAATGTAGAGAGTGTCCTGACTTGCCTGCTCGCCCCCTCCCCTCTCAAGAGGCTTTCTCCACACCAGGGAGAAAGCCTTGCATTACTGTGTGGAGTTACAGACAGAAGAACAGGAAGTGAGGATTTCTCAGAAGAAATAAGGACATTTAAAAGCAAAATGGAAGGATAAGGTAAGAGAAAGAGGACTGCACTAAGGTAAAGGAAGCTATTTAGGGAAACATTGTTTACCTTTACAACCCCTTTAAGGCTTCAGATTTTTTTGGGGTTCTACAAGTGGGATATTTGTTGTGGAACCTTCTTCTTCTGTCCTCCATATCAAATTATGGTAAATACCATATCAAATCAAATTTCCTTTTTAGGTTTGACCTGTTTTATAAAATATTTTTTTGTTTATATAAAAAAAAAAACATTTATTGTAGAAACCAATAAATACATATAAAAAATGTTAGAAACATAAAGTAATATAGACTGTATCGGTACACCATAGAAACAAATGAAAAAATATGTTTTTTTCCAGAATGGGTATCAATCAATAAATCAATAAAGGAATGATATGTGTGCAATCAAGTAATATATATACAACAACTAGAAACATATTCAAGGTATCTATAAAAGTTATGTATTGTGTCCCAGAACTCTGGAAAATCCAAAAAGAAGAAAAAGAAAATACACATGGCCTCCATTAATACAGATATGACAGGAATTCCATCCTCTAAATCGCTAAAACCTGTATTCTATAAAAAAGCCTGGGATAAAAACTGGTGTGACGCCAGACCTGGTACATATAGCCATGGTTGCCACTGAGTAGAATTATAGGGGGTCTGATAATGTTGGGTTTATTTATTATATATTAGGGCTGTTACTGATCAAAATTTTTCTGTTCGATTAATCGTTTTTTTTTTTAATCGATTAATCGACTAATTTCAATTAATTATAACGCACATACAGATCCAACTACTTTTAGCTGATCTCCTTGCAGGCTGATTCCCAGTGCAGCTACCAACCACTGGAAAAATGGATAGCAGGATACAAAAAACACACAAAGGCAGCGCTTGATGGGAATAGCATTAAAACTTTTATAGTCTTCAAGTAGGTAACCAAATAAATATTGCACTGGAGATAAAATCGATGTAGCTACATAAACTGTAAAAATGGTGCGAGTAATACCAAACGGTACCAAAATCAGTCATAAAAACATGTAGCTAAGTATGATACTGGTATAAAAATGTGTACAACGATACCACTGCTGAATCCAGATGAGGAGAGGTTAACATCAGTCCGTCGGCATGTAGATGTCCCATGAAGGGAACTATCACAACTCCCAGTGGATGGCTGTAGAATCCCAGGTTGATAGAGGGAAGTGATAGAGGGAAGTGTAACAGCGTGTGGCAGATAGTAAGGTCCCGCCGGCATGCAGATATGAAGGCACAGCAAAGGAGCCCTTCAGATGGACACGGCAACCCCCGCCGGTGTCTGTGATGTCACCAGATCTCAGACGGAACTCCCTGAAGGCTCAGAAGCCGGCGGAGAGGTGAGTACCAATCAAAAGAATTTTAATCGATCAAAAAAATTAATGATTAATCGATTAATTAAAAGTTAATTTGCACAGCCCTATATATATATATATATATATATATATATATATATATGAGACTATCACTTTAAGAATTTGTAATACAGTTTCATGCTCTTTTTTTTTTAGACACAGAGGCCCGGATTCAGATACATTTGCGTATCTTTCGGCGGGCGTAGCGTATCTCAGATACACTACGCCGCCGTAACTTAGGGCGCAAGTTCCGTATTCAGAAAGGACTTGCGCCCTAAGTTACGGCGGCGTAGTGTAAATGTGTCGGCGTAAGCCCGCCTAATTCAAATTTGGCTGGCAGTGGGCGTGTTTTATGTTAAACTATCATGACCCCACGTAAATGACGCCTTTTTCGAACTGGGCATGCGCAGTATCATGTTGAATTTTCAAATTAAATTACGAACGCTCAATGCCTAGACGACGTGAACGTAACTTACGTCCAGCCCCAGATCGGGTGAGATCTGATGAAAACGAACATGCTGTCCGCTTTCGTCGGATCTCTCCATAGACAAGCAGCAGCGCTCGACAAGCCCCTCCCCGCTCAGTGAGCAGAGAGGGACCTGTCATCCGCCGGCTGAGCGGAGATCAACGGAGAGATCTCCCATTGAGCTGGCGGACGCTGCTGACAGATGCGTCCCCGTGTGGAAGGGGCCTTATAGTTTACAGTTTATAGTGGGTTGGTTATACTAGGCGACCCCCCCTTTTTGCACCATGCTATATATTTTTAGTTTGTGATACACAATACTATAGAACACTACAGCGAGCTAAATGTCATTCAGCCAAGGCTTACATGACGAGGCACGGGTCCCGACAGATGTCACAAGGTTGCACTTTGATTATATCAATGCTTGTGCAGTCATTTATGAGAAGAACCTTGCATTCCCAGGGCCAAATATGTTTGAACACAGCCCTAGAGAATAACTGCAGAGGCCACGAGGGTGCAGCTGCTTGTGGATGAATGAGGTCAGGCAACCTAACTGTAACTGCTCTTCTTGTATCTGCTTTTCTTCCTTCAGTACCAGCTGTGCGCTCACATCACATGCTGTACAGCATCATACATTTCCTTCTTTGATATCCCTTGTTTCATTGCCTTGCCTGCTGTGTCTAAGTCTCTATAAAAGGGCAAAGTTTACCTTGTCCTGCTATACAGATGTAGAAGTCCCAGGCCTCACTGGGCCAGATTCACAGTGAAGATACGACGGCGTATCTCCTGATACGCCGTCGTATCTCTGTTTCTATTTATGCGACTGATTCATAGAATCAGTTACGCATAGATAGCCAGAAGATCCGACAGGTGTTTTTGTTTTACACTGTCGGATCTTAGGATGCAATACCGTGGCCGCCGCTGGGGGGAGTTCGCGTCGTAAACCAGCGTCGGGTATGCAAATTAGGAGTTACGGCGATTCACGACGGATTTTCGCGTTCGCTACGTCGCCGCTAGTCTAGTTTCCCGTCGCAAAGTTAGTCGTCGTTTTAGGTGCCCTAACTTTAGTCAGCAAGCGTATTGCTGTCTAAAGTATGGCCGTCGTTCCCGCGTCGAAATTTTAAAATCAACGTCGTTTGCGTAAGCCGTCCGGGAATACGGAATTACGCTACGCGCGTCGCCGTTCGAAAAAATTACGTCACGGTGCGCAATGCACGACGGGAGTTCGGAAACGGAGCATGCGCGGTAGGTCCGGCGCGGGAGCGCGCCTAATTTAAATGGCACACACCCATTTAAATTGGCCCGCCTTGCGCCGGAGGCCGCCGGCGTAGGTTTTCATCACAAGTGCTTGGTGAATCAGGCACTTGCGATGAAAAATTGCGGCGGTGTAACGTATCTACGATACGTTATCTACGATACGTTACGCCGCCGCTCTTCTATGTGAATCTGGCCCTTTAGGCCTAATGGTGACCTCCAGTGCTAGGGACAGCTGACATCCATCTGTGTAGAGTGGACCACAAGGTAATGCAAGATATCTTGATGGGTGCCAGACACTTCTTGAATCTAAAGAGATTTATTGTCTCTTAAACAGATTTGTGGGAGAGAGGGTTGGGGCCAGGACACCTTTAAAGTGGAGGTTCACCCCCAAAAAAATGTTTTAACATTACATTCAGCCGAGTTGTCCTAATGACAATCGGCTGTTTTTTTTTATTTTTCCCCCGTACATACCGTATTTCACCGCCGCTTCCGGGTATGTCTTCTGCAAGACTGGGCGTTCCTATTTGATTGACAGGCTTCCGACCGTCGCATACTACGCGTCACGAGTTGCCAAAAGAAGCCAAACGTCGGTGCGCAGGCGCCGTATAGAGCCGCACCGACGTTCGGCTTTTTTCGGCAACTCGTGACGCGCTGTATGCGACGGTCGGAAGCCTGTCAATCAGATGGGAACGCCCAGTCCCGAAGAAGACATATCCGGAAGCGGCGGTGTAAATACGGTATGTACGGGGGAAAAAAAAAAAGACGATTGTCATTAGGACAACTCGGCTGAATGTAATGTTAAAAAAATTATTTTTGGGTGAACCCCCGCTTTAAGTAGATGCAATGTTAATTGGCAGACTCCGAGATTTCTATAGGCAGACAGCCATGCAGGGAAAGGTATCCAGCCAGACACCACTTCTGCATGAGTAGGAACGCTGTCTCCTATGGTAACAGTATCTAACAAAGTTTGTAAAGTAAGGCCTGGAGCGAGAGAAAATAAAATGACAGGCGGCGCATGCGCGGGCTGCGGGGATGGACGCCTGAGCCGTCAGCTCCGCTCCAGGCTGTCACCGCGGCGCCCGTTTTCCGGTACACAGCTGTCCGGGATTGCTGAAAACAGCACGGACTAGCTCCTCAGAGTAGCGGGCACATATCTACACGGCTTGCCCCGAGTTTAAACGAGGATTTTAAGCCATTTTAGACCTCTGAAGATCTGTGAGGTTAATCCAAGATGGCCGCCGCACCGCTGCTTCAGGCACTAGCACATAGCCTGACTGAACAAGGGCAGCTATGCAGGTCAGAACCAGCCTTATTTCAACCACACATCATACCTGACTCGGTGGGATCTCATATTCAGGTATCCTCTTTGTCCTCTGCCCCAGGGGATTCCCTAACTAATAATCTGTTGGGATCTGAATTAACCCCTTCATATAGGGGAATAACTGTACCATTACAGCAAGGTGTCCTTATCAGTGACGCACGTCCCATGGATCCTGCTCTCCTCATGGAGGACCTGTTTATTAAATTTTCAGTTTTGCTGGATAAGGGTCTGGCCCAAACGGCAGCTAAGATAACAAATGATTTAAAAGCAGATTTCCAATCCCTGGGCACTAGGATTGAAACCATTGAGAACAAAATGGAGGAAACTATAGCTGCCACAACCCAGAATTTTCACCACATTCATTCGCTTCAAGATCAATTGGACGTAGCGATGTCCCGCATTGACGACCTCGAGAACAGATCTAGGAGGTCTAATATTAGAATTCGCGGTCTCCCAGAAACTATCCTTAATGTGCCTGAGGCAGTACAGGACCTGATTAAAAATCTCCTCCCTAGTATATCTCCACAGCATTTAGAACTGGATAGGGCTCATAGAGCATTGGGGCCCCCTAGGAAAGATGGTTCCCCGAGAGACATCATCGCCAAACCCCATCATTACTACATTAAGGAGGAGGTCATGAGACAAGCGAGGGCTGCTCAGGCGGTAATGTGCCAGGGACATCAGGTACAACTTTTTGCAGACCTTTCTCCGTCCACGATCCAAAGAAGAAGATCTCTTAAGCCACTGCTTCAGGCCTTGTCCCAAAAAGCCATCAAGTACAAATGGGCCTTTCCCTTTGCGGTCAAATTTGCAGTCAATGGTAAACCGTTTGCTTTTTCCACCTTTCATGAAGGAGAAAATTTACTTCGACGTTTGAAGCTCATCGCACAAGAAGCTGATATGGAGACTACATCTGTGGGGCAGGGATCCAACAAACGAGCTGTCCCTACCAGTCCTCAATCTCCCCTTTGGCAGAGGGGCAACTCTAAAAAAGCAAGGGAAAATGGAACAACCTGAAGATTAATCTTTCCTGCTCTCCCAGCAGGGAAATGTCTTGCCGGATGGTCATGGATCTGAGGATCATTCCAATGTGATTCTCTCCTCCTTTTGACTTGGCTGCTTTTGGGGGTTCCTTCCCATACTGGTTCTTGACTTTCTTGGCTGTTTTGACTTTTATTTTTATTTCTTATTTTTCCTCATCTGATCATCCCAGATGGCTTTAGTGCTGTGTGGTCAGAATTTTTCATTATCTGTTAAACCTAGCAGCTGTGTTGGGGCAATGGGAGGGCTCCCTTCCTGTTGCTCCTGTTAAGTATTTGGGGCTATCCTTTTTTCTTCCCACTGATCAGCGCATTTTTTGTTTTTCGACTAGAAGGAGTGATGCCTTTTGTATCGCTGTCGCGCTGATTCGGTCCCTTGGGGCCCCCGTCTTCTCACTAGGTTGGAGGGCGGGGGCTCGGGGCGATCGGTTGGGGTGGTTAGTTTACGCAAATAGAATTTTTATTTCTATGCTGTGTACCTTTCTTATGCTTATTAGAATATATTTGTGTGATTTTGGGCGCCCGGTTCCAGCTTGGTTCCAATGCGCCTCAATCCTTCCTTGGGACACCTGATGGTCTCCGAGGGATGGACAGCTCTCCCTTGTTTAGGGGAAGCTGATTCTACTTTCACTTCTCAGAGCTTCCGGGGTTTCTCCCACCCGGAGCTCCACTTTTCTTTTCAGGGAGACCTACTTTTCTCTTTTCTTTTCTGTCTTTCCTTACCTTACCCAGTGATTCCTAGCTACACTCGATTGTGCCTAAAATATGCTTTATTTACAGGTTATGCACTCCTACACTCTATCCTCAGGGACTCAACCTTTGCGGTTATGGAAGCTGCTGTTCTTGGTCTCGTTTGGGACCTGGGTCTGCTACTGGTGAGTGAGGGCTGCCTTGGACGTGGTCCAGATTCTGAGATCCATGGCTGATTCACTAGATGTTAGGCTCCGCATTGCCTCTCATAATGTGCAAGGCATTAACTCTCCAATTAAACGAAGAAAGGTAATGGACCACTATAAATCTCTACATCTAGACATCATCATGCTTCAGGAAACTCACTTTCCTGTCCGGTATAGCCCCACTTTTATTCACTCATACTTTCCTCAATTTTATCTAGCCAGTGCTGAAAACAAAACCAAAGGGGTTGCAATCCTGATCTCTAAGAAATGCACTTTTGTTAAAATATCTGATACTGTTGACCCAGAAGGGAGGTTTATCCTGGTGAAAGGCAAAATAGGAGATCAACTCTTCTCTTTGGTCTCGTATTATGCACCTAATAGAGGTCAGGCTAAATTTTTCAAATCGTTATTAGACACACTATCCCCCGAATTGGAGGGCACCATAGTCTTTGGGGGAGATTCCAATACAGCTCTAGACCAGGGTTTGGACAAATCAAAACCGCCAGGGTCCAGGGTATTACGTCCCACAAAAGAAAGCCTTAAAATCGCTAAAATCCTTCACGAATTTGGTTTAGCTGACACATGGAGAGAACTTAACCCCTCCAAAAGGGATTACACTCATTTTTCCCACCCTCACCTTACGTATGCTCGCATAGACCATATTCTCATTCCTTCTACCAGTCTACCGACAGTACTATCCGCCTCGATCAGAGATTCTGCTCTATCCGACCATTCCTTGGTAATTATATCCCTTGCACTGGGTCCTCCGGAAGGGTCGCGCTTGTTTTGGAGGCTGAATGAATCTTTGCTCTCAGACCCCGTCAGAGTCGCGGAGATTGAAAAGGCCCTGACAGAGTACTTTTCATTTAATGACACAGGAGAAGTTTCAGTTGAAACACTTTGGGCTGCTCACAAAGCTTTCATTAGGGGTAGGCTCATACAGATCTCCTCGCAAGTAAAAAAGGGAAGAAAAGCTGAAATTGAAAGATTAGAATCTGATTTTCTTTCCCTTAAAGCTTTGCATAAACAAGATCCCTCCGGAACACCCATAAGTCAACTGGATAACGCCAGGTTGGCTCTTAATCTCGCTCTCACTACCCGGGCTGAGAAAGCAATTAGGTGGAATAAACATAAATTTTATACTCAGGCAGACAAATTCGGCCCCCTTCTTGCGTCCAAATTGACCCCTAAGCCTAAATTACTTTCAATGCCCAAGATTAAAATTGGTGGTCTTCCTCCTACAACCAATCCGACCAAAATCTTAGATGCTTTTCAGGGTTTCTACTCGAAACTTTATGAAGCTCCTACCCTTCCCTCCTCTGACTTATCCTCACGATTCCTTGAGGGACTTCCTATCCCTTCCTTGTCTGACACCCACAGGGATATAATGGACTCTCCAATAACGGAGGAGGAAGTAAGGGGTGTGGTTAAGAGTCTCCGAAGCGGTTCGGCCCCTGGCCCTGATGGTCTTTCTGTCCCCTATTACAAAAAATTTATAGACATTTTGACGCCTCAATTAACGAAATTTTTTAATTTTAAAGCCAAAGGAGACCCCTTTGACTCCCAAATTAATACAGCATTTATCACGGTGATACCAAAGCCAGACAAGAATCCTGAGGATGTCTCTAATTATCGGCCAATTTCCCTTATTAACAATGACCTCAAGATCCTAACTAAAATTTTAGCCAATAGGTTGGCTGGATTCATTGGGCACTATGTGCATAAAGACCAAGTGGGATTTATACCCGGCAGGCAAGGCCCTGACCAAATTAGACGTGCAATTGATCTGGTATCAATTCTGCAAACCAATTGGGCGGGAGGGAGCCACCAAAAAGGATTTCTGCTATCTCTGGACCTTCAGAAGGCCTTTGACTCCGTGTCCTGGCCCTATATCTTTGATATTCTAGAGAAGTGGGGTTTTGGTACAAGATTCATGGGTATTATTAAGGCCCTGTACTCAAACCCTAGAGCTCTAGTTAGGATCAAGGGACATTACTCCTCCCCTTTCGGAATCAAACGAGGTACTCGACAAGGATGTCCGTTGTCCCCACTTATTTTTGCCATTGCAATTGAAACCCTGGCGATTGCTATACGACAGAACCCTAATATATCGGGGGTTCAGTGTGGAGGCCGGAACCACAAATGCGCCCTCTTTGCGGATGACATTCTGCTTTTTTTAACCTTCCCCCTATCCACTCTTCCCAACTTGAACCGCACTCTTGATGATTTCTCTTCGTTAGCGGGCCTATCCGTCAATTTTTCTAAGTCAGAGGCTCTGAATGTATCCCTTCCCCCTGAGGTGGTTTCGGAACTGAAACTATCTTTTAAATTTAAGTGGAGTGATACATCGATTCAATATCTGGGTATCGCCCTTTCCGCTAAGACTGAAACCTTATACGACCTTAATTACCCCCCTATCTTTAAAAAGCTGGAAGCTGATCTGGCCAGGTGGTCCAAACTCTACCTCTCCTGGTTGGGGAGGATCAACTCACTTAAAATGACGCTGCTCCCAAGGTTGCTTTATCTATTTCGCTCTCTTCCAATCCCGATCAGGAGAAATCATTTAAAATCTTTCCAAGGCAAACTGCTTAAATTTATCTGGGGTTCTTCAGGGTATCGTATACCACAGGATACACTCTTTCGTCACAGACACAAGGGTGGTATGGGATGCCCAGAGCTTCACAAATACTACCTCTCAGCTAGACTGGCTCAATTTTCCACCCTTTACTCCAAATTTGAGAGACCAGATTGGGTCGATATTGAACAACAAGCAGTCCCGTCTATTCCCCTGGATTTGTTGCTTTGGTCCCCTGCCAAGTCCCGCCCTTCCATTCTTTCTCCAGTACTCTCACAATCTTTTGCTTTATGGGACCGCCTCAAAGGAAATCCCTGCCTAACGTCCACCTCCCGTCCTTTGGCACATATATTCAATAATCCCGATTTTCCATATGGTCTGCAAACTTCTAACTTTAAGTGGTGGATGGATAAGGGGCTATATCGGATTGGCCAATATTTCACCTCTAGTGGTCCCATTTCCCTGAGCTACTGTATCCACACACTGAAGCTACCCGATGAAGAGATGGTCCACTTTAAACAAATATCCAATTTCCTGCATAGTATCTGGAGAACCAAACCCCTACCCCCAGATTTTACTGCTTATGAGATTTGGTGTGGACAAGCCATGGGGCGGAGGGGAGGCATCTCGGTGATCTATTCAGCCCTCACTCACCCAATTGATAAAACAACTTATATGACGGCTTGGGAGTCTGATTTTCAGAAATCCATTAGCTTGGAGTCTTGGCATAAAGCTGTCTCTAGATCGTTCAAGGGCATTCAGAATATTTCCTTGGTAGAGGCGAATGTAAAGGTCATTACCAGATGGTATCTTACTCCCTCCAGATTGGCTGCTATGTTTTCGGATGCGGATCCTCTTTGTTTTAGGGGTTGCCAGCTTCGGGGCTCCATGGCCCACATCTGGTGGGAATGCCCTAGGATCCGCTCATTCTGGAGACTCATCTTCAATATGATTCACAGAGTGACCGGATTTCAGATCCCTAGGACCCCTGACGTAGCCTTGTTAAATGCCCTTATCCCCTCGCTTCCTAAATCTACACAACACCTAGTTCATTTCATCTTACTCGGCTCCAAAATATCCATAGCCAAATCCTGGAAACAGCCTAGGCCACTCATGTCAGTTGCTAAACAAAAAATCTCATGGATCATGGTTCAAGAAAAATTATCCAGTATATTAAATGACTCCGTTGCTAAGTTCCATGAGATTTGGACTCCTTGGGCTGTTTTTATTGATATCCCCCTTACCCAGGTTCCTGCACTTGTTTAACTGGAATCTAACGGGTGGATAGGCACTGAGCTTCCCCTCCTTACCCCTTCTCCCCTTCCCTCCCTTCTCTCTCTGTTTCCTTTTTCTCTATTCTTTTCTTCCTATCTCTATCAGTTGTAGGGTTATTATCTTTTAATATATGTGCTTTTGCAAGGTTACAATTTGCGCATGGATTAAAGCAAAAAGATGTGCATTGATTATTAGAGTTTTTAATATTTCGGATGACATTTGTGACTGTTGTAACCTTATTTTGAAACTTAATAAAAATTTATTGAAAGAGAGAAAATAAAATGAAAGATAGTACAAGGCCGGCATTACAGTGTGAGAAGGGGAAGCAACTATGGGGTTAAGGATTGTAGGTGGAGAATGGGGGAGAGGTGGATTGGTAGGAGCAACAGGATGAGGAGGAGTTTGTGGTAGTTACTTAAAGCGGGGGTTCACCCAAAAAAAAAAAATGGAACATTACATTTAGCATACTAAGCATAGTAAGGGCATTTACTTTCGGCAGGTCATTTTTTTTTTACTCCGTACATACCTTTTATATTCTGATTTTGTCCAGGGCTTCCGGGTTCCGATGACTGCGGGACCGGGCGTTCCTATCCTTCGGTTCGATGATTGACGGCTTGTGAAACAGGTCCCCTGTCGCACAACGCACGTCACCAGATTTCCGGAAATAGCCGAGCTGCGAGTCGGCACTATACGGCGCCTGCGCCCGCCGTGTAGAGCTGACTGCGCAGGCGCCGTATAGTGCCGACTCGCAGCTCGGCTATTTCCGGAAATCTGGGGACGTGCGTTGTGCGACAGGTCACCTGTTTCACAAGCCGTGCCATTCTGCCGACATATATCGGCGTTGGGGCCAGGACACCTTTAAGTAGATGCAATGTTAATTGGCAGACTCTGAGATTTTCTATAGGCAGACAGCCATGCAGGGAAAGGTATCCAGCCAGACACCACTTCTGCATGAGTAGGAACGCTGTCTCCTATGGTAACAGTATCTAACAAAGTTTGTAAAGTAAGGCCTGGAGCGAGAGAAAATAAAATGAAAGATAGTACAAGGCCGGCATTACAGTGTGAGAAGGGGAAGCAACTATGGGGTTAAGGATTGTAGGTGGAGAATGGGGGAGAGGTGGATTGGTTGGAGCTACAGGATGAGGAGGAGCTTGTGGTAGTTACTTAAGGGATAGCTGGGGTTTCCTGGACAGCAGAGAAGGGACAGGTGACAAGCAGGCAGTTTGCCACCCACTTTCCCTGTGTTTTGTTTTGTTTTGGTTGGTTTGCTTTACTTTATCTCTTTGCAGGTGCAATATGAGCGAAGGACGTCATGGGAGCTGATCGTGTGGCGGTGGTTGGTCTTTTGACGGTGGAAGAAAATACGGTTGAGATGTAAATTTGTGGGGGGCTCATCGGTGGTATGTGCCCCTCTGGTGTATTCCAGTTACTAAGGTTAGCTGGAATACGGTAATGGTTGCACTGTGGGTGTGGGTTGTCTCTGAGCTGTTGTGTCACGGCTAGAGTCCTGGTACGGTAAAAGATCCCGCAGTGTTACAAGTGGAACAAGTTGAAATTCTGGGTGTCGTCATAAGACCAACAGGCTGATAAGTTGTTTTTGTTAATAAAAAGGCTGCTATGGCCATTTGTACTCCAATTCGTGTGTGGTCTCATTAATATAGTTAATAGCAAGGGTTATGGTGAGAACTCATGGTCGGGCAGACACAAAACAAGGTGGGACATCTTATCTACACTGGTCATGAACTCTTTCACTTCTTCTACAATCTCCTATTTTAAAACTTCACTCCACGAGCTCTCAGGCCTCGTACACATGTCCGAGTTTCTCGGCAAAAACCAGCAAGAAACTTGCTGGGAGATATTTTTTTGCCGAGAAACTCGACGAGCCAAAAAGAGAGCATGTTCTCTATTTCCTTGACGGTAATGGAGAAAATTGGCTTGTCGAGTTCCTCAACAGCCTAACAAGAAACTCGACGAGGAAAACGATGTGTTTCGCCCGTCGAGTTCCTCGGTCGTGTGTACGAGGCTTCAGTCTTTCACTAGACTCCCTGATCGACTTGCCACTAGATCCCCTGAGCTCTTCAAATCTTCTGACTCAGTATCTTCCTCAAGCGTCACCTCCGCTTCACCGCTGGGTCCCTGGCTTTTCAGAGATCCTCCTCAAGCTTCACCCTTGCTGACACGTTAGGTCCCTGGCTAAACTCCACAAGTGTCACCTCTGCTGTCCCACTGGGTCCCTGACTTGGCACTTGCTAATGCTTTCCCACTCAGTGCTTTGAATAGAGACAAGTACACACTATAGAGGGATATGCTTTTGTTCATATTTCATGTCGGAGATTTTAGATTTTGAACAGGGATTTTGGGGACACCTTTGCGTTGGCCCTTTTACCCCCCTCTCATTGTAATGAATTGTAGAGTCTTGGGTAAATATTTGGTTGCTTATCAAGATAACATTTCCTAAACCGATCCTGTCCGCTTTCAATTAAACACTCCACAATGTTCGCCTGCGCGCGTGTTTGCTTTTATTTCCCTGCACCCTCGCTCGTAATTACCAGTGAAATCAAATTGCTAATGCAACTGCTAGTTGGAATCGATAATTTGTTCATGAAAGCGTATTGACTTTAACCTTCAATTAAAACAGCACTTGAGGATAGGACTCACATGGCGTCACAGGATCCGGTCCTGCTTGCAACAGAAGGAATTGTAAAGGGGAAGATATAAAAAAAATGTTGTCAATGAAAAAAATATATATATTTTACTAATTCATAAATTGATATTTATGACATCACTGCTTCCTTAATTTTGTCTCGTAATCCTCTAACGTTCCAAGTTAAGAACTTCAAGGACGCCATATTAGAGTAAGGTGTGAATAACATAGGAGTTTAATCGCGTAAGGCCTTAGGGTCACGCAAGAGGGGGCCCCCGCCCCACATATAGTCCTTTTAGATAGGGAAGCGTGTAGAAACATACTGAACATTGCATTGTGGAACTGGTAACATTCACAGGTGTTACGATGTGTGGTATAACAATCCCCCCTCCCTCCCTCCCAGCCCAACACCGACCCCACCTGGTGTAGGCATATTCCCGTAACAAAACATAAACTAACGTGTGAAGTGGATCAAACACTTCGTTCAAGTAAAACAGTAACATAGTCAAGACCTGGATCAAGGCCCTAAATAATAAAGGTTGGCATGTTAGTACATCCCTGGAATCAAACTGCACAGGACATGTTAAAATAAGGCTTGTGTGGTATGAAAGGGTGGATTCCAGGAAAAGATCATGCTCACGATCCAGATCTCCCTCGCAGTGTAGGGGGGGAAAAACTTCACTGAATAAGTCTTGCATATTGTAGGACTGTTGTGTCTCCTAGGAGTATTTTTCCGGTTATAGAATGGAATGTTCACGGCATATGCGACTACAGCCTGAGTGTCTCATGCATCTCGGCCATGACGTTCAAGATACACTGACGAGTACCAAGGTAGGGTGATGCAGGTTCAGAGAGTCTTTGAGCAGGTGGATTAGTCACCAGGTAGCTTGTATATTTAAGGTGGTGTAAACAAGAGATAGGGCCTCTCCATTGCAATCGGGAGGAGGGGGGAAGGAAAAACTCAGGAGGGGGGCATAGCCAACGGCAAACTAGAGCTAGTAAAAGGGAGGCCCGACAACAAATTTATAGTACCTGAGTTAAGTGAGACAGCTACCCCACATTGTAAAGGAGGGGGTTTGAGGTCCCCTGTTGCAGCACACAGTCTTGTGCTACACGCCGTAGGTTAACCATCCACTCTCCTGTTGGCTCCATGGCGTTCCAGCCAGACGATGGCGTCCTCTGGGGTTTCAATGAAAATGGCACCGTCAGCATCTTCCACACGAAGGCGTGCCAGGAACAACATGGAATATTTAAGATTTTCGATGCACAGACGCTTTTTGGCTTCCGTAAAGCTTTGTCTGCGTTTCTGCACTTCAGTGGAGAAGTCTGTAAAAATGGCTACCTTGACGTTGCCAATAGGTATATTGCCTTTTACTCGTGCCATGCGTAGAGCAGTGTCTCGGTCTTTGTAATTCAGCAGTTTAGCTATAAATGTGCGTGGGGGGGGCACCCTGTGGAGGGGGTCTAGCGGGCATGCGTGGCGCGCGTTCAACTGTAAACGTGGCCGAAAAGGCCTCTCTGCCATACGATGTAATCAGTAGTTGCTCTAGAAATGTGGTCGGGTCTTTCCCCTCAGACCCTTCTGGCAGGCCGATAGAGCGAAGGTTGCACCTGCGGAGTCTGTTTTCCATATCATCTTGTTTCGCCAGTAGTTGATTGATCTGATATTGCATACGGTCTGAGTTATTCTGTAATGGCAGGATCACGTCCTCCACCTCTCCCAATCTGGTCTCAGAGGTCTTGACCCGCTCCTTGAGCTTGTGGAGGTCCTGCCTGACTAGGGAAATATCCTCCTTCACTTTATCGATTTTAGTCGTGAGGTTTGCGTGCAGAGATGGCCTCTAGTACCTTATCTGTGTCTGCTCCCGTCGTCTCTCTCCCCTCCGACGCAACGCTTCCATCTTCCTCCAGGCTGTCTTTCTCCTGACTGCGGTATTTGTCCAGCTTGGCGGCCGTGTCCGTCTTAGGTTTCGTCTGTGCCAATGGTTGTTAGGAAGAGGTGGTAGCGGTAGAGAGGCTTGGTGATGTTAATGTTGGGGGAGTTGAGCTGGGTGCTGGGGGAGTAAAAAGGCTGGAATCAGGTGCATACACAGGTGTAGGGTGTAGCAAGATGGCTGCTGCACATGTCACCCAGGGCTAGGCCGCAGCAGCTTCTTGATTTAAATGGGGCCGTATACGTAGTGCAAAATCAGCAGAGGACGTGTGTCAACAAGCCAAGGATCTCTGGTGGCCAGGGGAGGTTCGGGTCAGGCAGAGGAGAGGTAGGGAGACCGGGGGTGTTTCACAGGGTGCAGCAAGATGGCCGCTACTCACAGGCGGAATCCAGGGGCCATCCACAGGCTGGTATACAGGGCTGCTTCCGTGCAGGCTTTGGACAGCGTTTGGCGGTTCGGTCGACCCTCCGCGCCGCAAGAGAAAGGAGCCAGGAGTCAGGTAGGCCAGGATGGAGCGCTGGAAGGGAAGCTGGGAGCAGCAAGATGGCCGCCGCTCTCGGGGACTAGGCCGAAGCCGCGGTCTGTCCTAAAAACGGCCGCCGCACGAAGGAGCGCCGCTCCGCCCAGACCACCGGACGGTCGGTTCCGTGAAGGTGCAGCAGTGTGGGTACTGGGGCCTAAGGGGGACCTGTCTGGCTGCTTAGGGATGTCACCAGAGGTCAGGATTAATAATGTATAGGAGTTATAGACGGAGCACAATTCACTTGCGTCCTACTCCATGCTGCGTCAGGCCACGCCCCCCGACATCACTGCTTCCTAAATATAAATGATATCTTACAGGAGTGCCATTAATGCTTCAGAAATATAAATTATTTTGCAGGCATGAAATCACAACTTCCAATATATACATATTTTTTGGGAGTGACATCACTGTTTTCTAAATATAAATTGTATTTTACAGAAGTAACACCTCTGCTTTTTTTAAATATGTATATCTTACAGGAGTGACATCACTGCTTCCTAAATATAAATTATTTTTTGCAGGAGTGACATCACTGCTTCCTAAATATAAATTATATTTTACAGGAGTGATATTGCACTTTCCAAATATAAAATATATTTTATAGGAGTGACATCACTGCTTTCTAAATGTGAATACTACCTTACAGGAGTGACATCACTGCTTCCTAAATATACATTTTATTTTACAGGAGTGATACCACTGCTTCCTATATGTGAATCATATTTTACAGGAGTGACATCACTGACTTCACTATTTTCCCAAATGTTTATTGTTTTTGCTTTTTAATGGCAGAATATAGTTTTTTTCTTCAGTAATTTAAATGACCCTGAAATGGCTTTTGTACAACCTTACCTCTATCATCAGATAGAGACACACCACAGATGAGAGACGGTGATAACAGGGGAAGTTCCCACCACAGCGCCCTTTGTTAAGGTGACACGACGGTTGGCACAGGTGGGCACAATCGTTGTATAATCTCTGAGAGTCCCCACCACAACCTTTCTTACTGGGTCAGAGGAGACACCTTGCAGTGTCATTGTGTGACATACAGGTGTCTGCTACCTGGGGGGGGCTGAATCACAGATCCACGCTAGGACTTGTGTGAACCAATAGGAGAATTGCATTGTTCGGTAAACCACGTTCTTTTGACAGTTTGCCAAATATTTTTTTCTACCATACAACAGCTGTGTCTCTAAGTCCTTTATATCAAATGTCAAACGTATATATATTTTTTTAGTTTTAGATATAGTGGGGAAGGATTAGAACCCCCGTCAGATTTGTATTGCTGTCTGTGTCCTGGTACTCTTCTACTATGGTGCAGGGGCAACAACTATTTGTCCCAGAGATGCTTTAAAACAGCATCCAGGCCTCTGCTTGCACCATACACACACACCACACACACACACTGGCCCGGATTCAAGTAGATTTGCGCATTTTTTATGGAGGCGCAGGGCAACATTTTTGCCCTGCGCCCCTGCAAATTTACTGCGCTGCCCTTGATTCACGGAGCAGTAGCTCCGTAAATTGCGTGGGCGCGCCGGCAAAATGCCCGGCGTAAGCGCGCGCAATTTAAATGATCCCTTAGGGGGCGGGAATCATTTAAATTAGGCGCGTTCCCGCGCCGAGCGTAGAGCGCATGCTCCGTCGGGAAACTTTCCCGACGTGCATTGCGGCAAATGACGTCGCAAGGACGTCATTTGCTTCAAAGTGACACAGCCATTAGTTTCTAAACTGCTGGCAACAAAAGTGAGTACACCCCTAAGTGAAACTGTCCAAATTGGGCCCAAAGTGTCAACATTTTGTGTGGCCACTATTATTTTCCAGCACTGTCTTAACCCTCTTGGGCATGGAGTTCACCAGAGCTTCACAGGTTGCCACTGGAGT
Organism: Rana temporaria; assembly: GCF_905171775.1. Classification (NCBI taxonomy): domain Eukaryota; kingdom Metazoa; phylum Chordata; class Amphibia; order Anura; family Ranidae; genus Rana; species Rana temporaria. The sequence goes on along the minus strand of NC_053499.1, from coordinate 16,927,413 downwards.
CCTCTTCCCCTCCTCCATGACGACATCACGGAGCTGGTGGATGTTGGAGACCTTGCGCTCCTCCACCTTTGCCCAAAGATTGCCCAACTTTGATGTGCGCAGTGTGCGGCGTATGGTCTGAGCACTGACAGACTGACCCCCCACCCCTTCAACCTCTGCAGCAATGCTGGCAGCACTCATACGTCTATTTCCCAAAGACAACCTCTGGATATGACGCTGAACATGTGCGCTCAACTTTTTTGCTATACAAGCTGTAGACTCACTACTTTACATTGTAGCAAAGTGTCATTTCTTCAGTGTTGTCACATGAAAAGATAGAAAAAAATATTTACAAAAATGTGAGGGTGTACTTACTTTTGTGAGATACTGTACATGTACATAAATTATCTCTAAAAAAAACTAATAGGTAGATTCACAGACAATCGCCTAAACTTGCGCCGGCGTAGCTTAGCGTGTTTAGGCTACGCCGCCGTAAGTTATCTAGGCAAGTACATGATTCTCAATGTACTTGCCTGCTATGTTACGGCGGCGTAGCCTAAAGCGGGCGGGCGTAAGGGCGCCGAATTCAAATGTGTGTTAGGGGGGCGTGTTGTATGCTAATAGTGCTTGACCTTATGTTTTTTACGTTTTTTTGCAACTGCGCATGCGCCGGGCGCCTACATTTCCCAGTGTGCATTGCGGCTAAGTACGCCGCACGGGCCTATTGATTTTGACGTGGACGTAAACGACGTAAATCCCGATTCACGGACGACTTACGCAAACAACGTAAAAAATTCAAATTTCGACGCGGGAACGGCGGCCATACTTGACATTACTATTCCACTAGGGCCTAGCTCTAACTTTACGCGGCCTATTTCTTACGTAAACGGCGTAAAAGTCCTAATTTACATATTCTACGCCGACCGCAATGGAAGCGCCACCTAGCGGCAATCCAAAATATTGCAATCTAAGATAGGACGGTGCAAGCCGGCGTAACTTAGATATGTTTAAGCGTATCTCTGTTTGAGCATACGCTTAAACATAAGTCGGCGTAGATTCTAATTTAGGTCGGCTTATCTACTGATAAGCCGGCCTAACTCTTTCTGAATCTACCTAAAAGAATCTCAAGGTCACAAGAAAGATGGCAGATATTCTGGATGACATTTGGGTTTCACGGCGCAAACATCAAATGCTCATGTATGTAAAATTTGATGTTATTCGAAGGTTTAGCAATCGCAAACCAGAGAGAAAGTCACCGGCGTTCTAATTTGTGTCCTCGTCAACCAAATTCCATTTAATCTCAATGTTACAGAAACAATTTACACAAACCAATGTTTCCCTACGTGCGTCATAATGTAGCATAAAAAAATAAAAAATAAAGATTAAAAGCATTCCTAAGGTAAAATGCATTTCGCTTTGAGCTTTACCATTCCGCTACAATACATAAAATTTGCAGTAAATGTCATATTTTAATCAGCAAACTGTGATTATATTTTGAAGTAAATATATGGGGGGTGCGCACATTACATAAATGCTGCATTGGGAAAAGTTATTGAAAAATATTTTTTTTATTTATAAGCCAATGTCTTACCAAAAAAAGCACATAAATGAAAAAAAAGGAAAAATTATAATACATTTATTTTTTTATGATGATAATATATTTTTATAATAATACACAGTGGCGGCTGGTGCTCAAAAAAAGAAAAGAAAAAAATTGCAGCCTCACTGTGCCATCAATTATCACCACTGTGCCATGCCATCAAATGCAGCCACTGTGCCATCAATTGTCACCACTGTGCCATGCCATCAAATGCAGCCACTGTGCCATCAATTGTCACCACTGTGTCATGCCATCAAACGCAGCCACTGTGCCATTAATTGTCACCACTTTGCCATGCCATCAAATGCAGTCACTATGCCATCAATTCGCACCACTGTGCCATCAAACGCAGTCACTGTGCCATGCCATCAAACGCAGTCACTGTGCCATGCCATCAAACGCAGCCACTTTGCCATCAATTATCACCACTGTGCCATCAAACGCAATCACTATGCCATCAAATGCAGTCACTATGCCATCAATTTGCACCACTGTGCCATCAAACGCAGTCACTGTGCCATGCCATCAAACGCAGTCACTGTGCCATGCCATCAAACACAGTCACTCTGCCCCTCAATTGTCGCCACTGTGCCAATTGTCACCACTGTGCCAATTGTTGCCACTGTGCCCTTTAATTGTTGCCACTGTGCCCATTGTCACCACTGTGCCCATTGTTGCCACTGTGCCCTTTGTCACCACTGTGCCCTTTGATGCCACTGTGCCCTTTGTTGCCACTGTGCCCATTGATGCCACTGTGTCCTTTGTCACCGCTGTGCCCATTGATGCCTCTGTGCCCTTGGTCGCCGCTGTGCCCTGTAAAATGCACTTACCTTACTCCTTCCACGTCCCTCGATGTCTTCTCCCGCCTTGGTGACGTTTCAGCCAATCAGGTTACCGATAACCAGAATCGGGGAACCTGATTGGCTGAGACGGCCGTCAGTCTTTTTCATGGGACGCACCCCCCCCCGTGCGTTCCGAGGATAAGACATCCGGGAGCCGAGGGCTGTACTCGGAAAGCCAATCAGAGCCGCTGGCTCTGATAGGCACTTCTGCACAGCCAAGCAGCTGCCGTTATTCAGGTGGCCGGCGCTCAATTTCCGGCCATCTCTGAATAGACCCGCGGCAGCGGCAACAAAAACATACATTCGTGCAATGCATGAATGTATGTTATTAGACTCAGTGGCGGGCGAGAGCCAGAGGGGGCGCCGCTCCAGCGCCCTCTATGGACAGACTGCCACTGATAATACATTATACATTGTTTTAATATATTGTTATTAGGGCTGTGGAAATTAACTATTAATTCATCGATTAATCTTAAATTTTTTTGATCGATCAAAATTCTTTTGATTGGTACTCACCTCTCTGCCGGCTTCCGGGCCTTCAGGGAGTTCCGTCTGAGATCTGGTGACGTCACGGACACCGGCGGGGCTTGCCGTGTCCATCTGAAGGGCTCCTTTGCTGTGCCTTCATATCTGCATGCCGGCGGGACCTTACTATCTGCCACACACAAGGGCTGTTACACTTCCCTCTATCACTTCCCTCTATCAACCTGGGATTTTACAGCCATCCACTGGGAGTTGTGATAGTTCCCTTCACGGGACATCTACATGCCGACGGACTGATGTTAACCTCTCCTCATCTGGATTCAGCAGTGGTATCGTTGTACACATTTTTATACCAGTATCATACTTAGCTACATGTTTTTATGACTGCTTTTGGTACCGTTTGGTATTACTCGCACCATTTTTACAGTTTATGTAGCTACATTGATTTTATCTCCAGTGCAATATTTATTTTGTTACCTACTTGAAGACTATAAAAGTTTTAATGCTATTCCCATCGAGTGCTGCCTTTGTGTGTTTTTTGTATCCTGCTATCCATTTTTCCAGTGGTTGGTAGCTGCACTGGGAATCAGCCTGCAAGGAGATCAGCTAAAAGTAGTTGGATCTGTATGTGCGTTATAATTAATCGAAATTAGTCAATTAATCGATTAAAATAAAAATCGATTAATCAAACAAAAATTTGGATCAGTAACAGCCCTAATTGTTATAATACAGAATACTGTATATTGTTATAATAATGCATTATATGAACAATATAGGGGTAGATCCTCAGAGCGAGTACGCCGGCGTATCTACTGATACACGAACGTACGTGCGGCCGTCGCATTCTCTTACGTCGTCTGTAGTCGGCTTTTTCCGGCGTATAGTTAAAGCTGGTGTTTTTCGGCGTATAGTTAGAATGGCCATGTTATGTATAGCCGTCGTTCCCGCGTCAGAAATTTTTTATTTTTTTATTTTTTGCGTAAGTCGTCCGTGAATCGGGATGGACGTAACTCACGTCTTAGTTAAAAAAATGACGTCCTAGCAATGCACGGTGGGAAATTTTGGGACGACGCATGCGCAGTCCATTCGGCGCGGGGACGCGCTTCATTTAATTGAAACCCGCCCCCTAATCGCCGATTTGAATTCCGCCGCCAGAAATACACTATGCCGCCGTAACTTACGGCGCGAAATCGTTGAGGATTCGAAATTCCGCCAGGTAAGGTACGGCGGCGTAGGATTTAATTCAATGTGGATCTACCCCATAGTGTTTATCCGGGTATCAGAGGATCAAGGCACCACATCCCCCCCAAATAGTTACAAAAAATGTATACGGGGAACTGGGATTTTTAAGGTGCCATAATTGACATAACACTCTATATTTATAAAATCATCAACATTTTATTGTAGTAATAAATATTAAAAGCAGCAGTGTTCATAAAACCATCACATATAGACAATCCATGCAACCATAGTAGGCACAGTGGGCAGTAGATGCAGTGACTTCAGCTCAGCATGTTTCATCAAACATTGGCTACATCAAAAATACTTTTTACCTTTTTTAACCCTTTGTTGCATTTTTTAAAACTAAAATACTTTTTACCTTTTTTAACCCTTTGTTGCTTTTTTTTTTTATTAAAATACTTTTTTCCTTTTTTAACCCAGGGTTGCTTTTTTTTTTTTTAACTAAAATACCCTTTACCTTTGTTTTAACCCTTTGTTGCTTTTTTTTTTTTTAACTAAAATACCTTTTACCTTTTTTAACCCAGGGTTGCTTTTTTTTTTATAGCTAAAGTGCTTTTTACCCTTTTTTTTTAACCCTTTGTTGCTTTTTTTTATAACTAAAGTACTTTCTACCTTTTTTAAGCCTGTTACTTTTTTTTTAAACTAAAATACTTTTCGTTTTTTAACCCAGGGTTGCTTTTTTTTTTTTTTTTAACTAAAATACCCTTTACCTTTTTTTTAACACTTTGTTGCTTTTTTTTTTTTTATTAAAATACTTTTTTAACCCAGAGTTGTTTTTTTTTTTTTTTAAACTAAAATACCCTTTACCTTTTTTTAACCCTTTGTTGCTTTGTTTTAACTAAAATACTTTTTACCTTTTTTTTTTAACCATTGTTGCTTTTTTCTAACTAAAATATTTTTTACCTTTTTTTAACCCTTTGTTGCTTTTTTTAACTAAAATACTTTGTACCTTTTTTTTTTTTAACCTTTTGTCGCTTTTTTTTTTTTTAAACTAAAATACCTTTTACCTTTTTTAACCCTTTGTTGCTTTTTTTTTTATAGCTAAAGTCATTTTTACCCTTTTTTTAACCCTTTGTTGCTTTTTTTAAAACTAAAATACTTTTTACCTTTTTTAAGCCTGTTACCTTTTTTAACCCTTTGTGGCCTTTTTTAATAACTAAAGTACTTTTTACCCTTTTTTTTAACACTTTGTTGCTTTTTTAAAACTAAAATACTTTTTACCTCCTTGTGCGGTATCTCCCTCTTCCAGACTGAGCTCTGCTCTACAGGGACTGATAACACCAAATCATATTCAGGTCCTTACTTTCATTTAATGATGTTTTGATGAATTCAGCATCATTAATGTATGTCTTTTTAGTTTAACTTGCTGTGGGCACAGGGCAATGTCGCTGTGTTTTCTGGGCTCCAGATGATAGGAATTATCAGCGTTGTGCATGCGTTGCGTCACTCTCTGTGTTGTTAGATTATTTCTCCCGTCTTGGTATGAGAATGGGAAGTCTGTGTGTATGACTCAGGTAATGATTGGATGTATAATCACCAAGCGCAGATCACGCCACGTTCTTTACTTGTATCCCAAAATCAAATCAATTGCATTTCCACTCCAACAATAATGACCATTAAGATTCGGCCGGCTTCCTTCTCACACTCCTGTGCTGCAAATTGCTTTATATGTTTATATGTTTGCCGTATGATATAGCACACCGCTATATGCGCCAATTATCGGCGGGCCTGGTGGTGTAGTATCTCTTGTCTAAAGAATTCACTCTTGCTGGGAATTAATAATTTCCAACAAACATGTGTTAAACTTTTGTTGAGTTGGTCGGTGACACCGTACACCCCGTGCTGTAAGTAACGCCATGGAAAAAACGCGTCAGCCCAGCTGCCACTACATACTGATCACTGACCGCCCTGCCACTACATACTGCTCACTGACCACCCTGCCACTACATACTGATCACTGAGCACCCTGCCACTATATACTGCCCACTGACCACCCTGCCACTACATACTGCTCACTGACTGCCCTGCCACTGCATACTGCTCACTGACCACCCTGCCACTACATACTGCTCACTGACTGCCCTGCCACTGCATACTGATCACTGACCACCCTGCCACTACATACTGCTCACTGACTGCCCTCCCACTGCATAGTGCTCACTGACCACCCTGCCACTACATACTGCTCACTGACTGCCCTGCCACTGCATACTGCTCTCTGACCACCCTGCCACTACATACTGATCACTGACCACCCTGCCACTGCATACTGCTCTCTGACCACCCTGCCACTACATACTGCTCACTGACCGCCCTGCCACTGCATACTGCTCACTGACCACCCTGCCACTACATACTGATCACTGACCACCCTGCCACTGCATACTGCTCACTGACTGCCCTCCCACTACATACTGCTCTCTGACCACCCTGCCACTACATACTGCTCACTGACCACCCTGCCACTACATACTGCTCACTGACTGCCCTGCCACTACATACTGCTCACTGACCGCCCTCCCACTACATGCTTCTCCCTGACCACCCTCCCACTATATACTGCTCACTGACCACCCTGCCACTACATACTGATCACTGACCACCCTGCCACTGCATACTGCTCTCTGACCACCCTGCCACTGCATACTGCTCACTGACCACCCTGCCACTACATACTGATCACTGACCACCCTGCCACTGCATACTGCTCACTGACTGCCCTCCCACTACATACTGCTCTCTGACCACCCTGCCACTAAATACTGCTCACTGACTGCCCTGCCACTACATACTGCTCACTGACCACCCTCCCACTACATACTGCTCACTGACTGCCCTGCCACTACATACTGCTCACTGACCACCCTCCCACTACATACTGCTCACTGACTGCCCTCCCACTACATACTGCTCACTGACCACCCTCCCACTACATGCTTCTCCCTGACCACCCTCCCACTACATGCTGCTCACTGACCACCCTGCCACTACATACTGATCACTGACCACCCTGCCACTACATACTGCTCACTGACCACCCTGCCACTATACTTTGTAGAACCTCCTTTCACTGCAATTACAGCTGCAAGTCTTTTTTGGGGATGTCTCTAACGGCTTTGCACATCTAAGCTGACAATTTTGCCCATTCTTCTTTGCAAAATAGCTCAAGCTCAGTCAGATTGGATGGAGAGCGTCTGTGATCAGCAATTTTCAAGTCTTGTCACAGATTTTCAATTGGATTTAGGTCTGGACTTTGACTGGGCCATTCTAACACATGAATATGCTTTGATCTAATCCATTGCATTGTAGCTCTGGCTGTATGTTTAGGGTCGTTGTCCTGCTGGAAGGTGAACCTCCGCCCCAGTCTCAAGTCTTTTGCAGACTCTAATGCCACGTACACACGATCAGTCCATCCGATGAGAACGGTCCGATGGACTGTTTTCATCGGTTAACCGATGAAGCTGACTGATGGTCCGTCGCGCCTACACACCATCGGTTAAAAAACTGATCGTGTCAGAATGCGGTGAAGTAATACACAACGACGTGCTGAAAAAAAAGAAGTTCAATGCTTCCAAGCATGCGTCGACTTGATTCTGAGCATGCGTGGATTTTTAACCGATGGTCGTGCCTACTAACGATCGTTTTTTTTTCCCATCGGTTAGGAATCCATCGGTTAAATTTAAAACAAGTTGTCTTTTTTTTAACCGATGGTTAAATAACCGATGGCGCTCACACACGATCGGTTTTGACCGATGAAAACGGTCCATCAGACCAATCGTGTGTGGCCCTTTGCTAGCCTTTATCCGGCCATTGGGGCACTATTCCTCCAACTGATATGAGGCACTATTCCTCCCACTGGCACCTACAAGGGGGCACTATTTCTTTTACTGATATGAATGATGGGATACTATTTCCCCTAATGATAGGGGCACTACTCCTCCTCCTACTGACCACCAACCCTGAGGCCATATTTATTCTCACTGGTGCTGGACCCGGGAGAAATGTTCTGCCCCCTGCTGGCCAAAATCTGGCCTTCCTAAGGTCTGAAGGACAATAAACTGGCCCTTTGTTTGAAAAGTTAGAGGACATAAAATAAGTTTACGTTTTTGGTTGTAACATGACAACATGTGGAAAATTTCAAGGGGTATGAATACTTTTTATGTTCCAGTCTAAGCGGATGCCATGACCGCTGCACCGGGTTTCAGTCTCAGTGGCCTGGATTCAGATAGGAGATAGGCCAGGCGTATCTCCTGATACGCCGTGGTATCTCTGAGTCTGGCCGGTCGTACCTTTGCGCCCGATTCATAGAATCAGGTTACGCATAGATTTCCCTAAGATCCGACAGGTGTAAGTGTCTTACACCGTCGTATCTTAGGCTGCAATTTCAGGCTGGCCGCTAGGTGGCGCTTCCGTATGTTTACGCGAGGAATATGCTAATTAGGTAGATACGGCGATTCAGAAACGTACGTCCCGCCAGCGCATTTTTTTACATCATTTACGTTGGGTTTTTTTTCGGCGTACCCCTGCTATATGAGGCGTAGCTAATGTTAAGTATGGCCGTCGTTCCCGCGCCGAGTTTTGAAATTTTACGTCGATTGCGTAAGGTGTTCGCGAATAGGGCTGGACGTAATTTACGTTCACGTCGAAAGCAATGACGTTTTGCGGCGGATTTTCGAGCATGCGCACTGGGATTTTTTCACGAACGGCGCATGCGCCGTTAAAAAAAAAAACGTAAAATACGCGGGGTCAACTCAAATTTAAATAAAACACGCCCCCAAATCCCCATTTAAATTAGGCGGGCTTACGCCGCCACACATACGTTACGCCGCTGTAACTAAGGGCGCAAGTTTTTTCTGAATACAGAACTTGCGCCCAAAGTTAGAGCGGCGTAACGTATCGGAGATACGTTACGCCAGCAGAAAGATGCGCGCATCTTTCTGAATCTGGCCCAGTAAGTGAATAAATCAGCCACTGAAAGTGCTTACAAAAGCAGAGGCTTTATTATCTACTTGTAGAGTGTATTACTAGATATATGTGTCAACCACTGGAGGGCAGCATTGCACCACCTTCAGGAAATGACATGGTAATGCTCCAGAGAGTCCTCCTTGGCTCTGTGTGCAGGCAGACAGGGATGTGCTGTAATTAGTTAACATCATGGATTGTTCTTGTTATTACAGTGTAAAAAAAAAAAAAAAAAACACAACACATTCCTTCTGCAGGAACAATCCAGTGACAGAGAGAGAGAGAAAAGGACGTGTGCAAGCAAACGGCATGCATGAGGATGGTGGAGGGTCCCGGCGGAGGAGGCGATAACGCTGTTTGCACCGCGCTCCTCTATAAAAGGTGATATCTACAGCCTGACGTTGGGCTGTGAATGGAAATACATTTTATATCAGTGATAGGAGAAATCGGCTCACCTTGCCTATTAAATCAGATGTACAATCACAATATTCTTATATAAGCTTTAACATGGTTAATATCATATACACAGGGCCGCCATCAGGGGGGTACAAGCAGTACACCTGTAAGGGGCCCGGAGGCCCACAGGGCCCCAGATGGCAACCCCCCCTTTTTTTATTTATTTTTTATAAAAAAATATATATTTTTAATATTTTTATTTTTTATTAAAGGGACAATTTTTTTTTTTAGGGGTCCGGAGATCCCCAGGGCCCTGGATGACAACCCCCCCCCTTGTTTATAAAAAATATATATTTTTTTATATATATTTTTTTCTTTTTTTTCTTTTATATATATATATTAATATATATATATATATATATATATATATATATATATATATATATATATATATATATATATATATATATATATATATATATAATTTTTTTTTTATTAAAGGGCTCAGAGGTCCCCAGGGCCCCATGTGGCAAACCCCCTTTTTTTTATTATTAAAGGGCCCAGAGGTCCCCAGGGCCCTGGATGGCAACCCCCCCCCTTTTTTTTATAAATGTTTATTTTTATTTTTTTTATATATTTTTATTTATTTATTTATTATTGAAGGGCCCAGAGGTTTCTTTTTTTATTAAAGGGCCCAGAGGTCCCGGATGGCAACCCCCCTTTTTTTGTAATTTATTTTTCTAAAAAAATAATAATTGTGTGTATATATATTAATTTTTTTAAAGGGCCCAGAGGTCCCCAGGGCCCCAGATGGCAACCCCCCCTTTTTAAAAATAAATACATTTAAATATATATTTTTTATATATAGATATTTTTTTCTTTTTCTTAAAGGGCCCAGCCAGAGGTCCCCAGGGCCCCAAATGGCTACCCCCCTTTTTATACATATTTTTCTTTATTTCTTATTTTTTTTGTAAAGGGCCCCCCCGCTTCTCAATTCGTGGCAGCCCCCCGCTTCTCAATTTCAGGCAGCAGCACCCCCCCCCGTTTCTCTTCTCCAGGGGGCCCATGCTTGAAGCTGTGTAAGGGGCCCCATAATTCCTGATATACAGTATCCCACAAAAGTGAGTACACCCCTCACAATACGAGCACATTTTTTTTTTCAATCCTGACTCGGTTTCTGCCGTGTACAGTACCGCATTTGGCCAGAGGTGCGGGGGCGCCGGTGACACTCTGAGCCATTTTAAAATACTCGGAAATACTCAGGGCCAGATTCTCGTAGAAGCGCGTATCTTTGCGGCGGCGTAACGTATCTGATTTACGTTACGCCTCCGCAACTTAGATGGGCAAGTGCTGTATTCTCAAAGCACTTGCTCCGTAAGTTCCGGCGGCGTAGCGTAAATCGGCCGGCGTAAGCCCGCCTAATTCAAATTTGGATCAGGGGGGCGTGTTTTATGTAAATGTACTGTGACCCGACGTGATTGACGTTTTTCCCAAACGGCGCATGCGCCGTCCGTGGAATTTCCCAGTGTGCATTGCTCCAAAGTACGCCGCAAGGACATCATTGGTTTAGACGTGAACGTAAATGACGTCCAGCCCCATTCACGGACGACTTACGCAAACGACGTAACTTTTTCAAATTTCGACGCGGGAACGACGGCCATACTTAACATTGGTACGCCGCACTAACGCCACCATATAGCAGGGGTAACTATACGCCGGGAAAAGCCTAACGTAAACAGCGTAACTTTACTGCGTCTGCCGGGCGTACGTTCGGGAATTCGCATATCTAGCTAATTTGCATACTCGACGCGGAATTCAACGGAAGTGCCACCTAGCGGCCAGCGTAAATATGCAGTTACAATCCAATGGCGTAAGAGACTTACGCCTGTCGGATCTAACAGATATCTATGCGTAACTGATTCTAAGAATCAGGCGCATAGACACCATTACGAACGCTAGTTTTACCAGAACGAGCGCTCCCGTCTCATAACTTGCTTCTGAGCATGCGCGGGTTTTTTCACGTCGTTAAAGCCCACACACGACCATTTTTTACGACGTTAAAGACGTCGTGAAAAAATAGAGCATGTCCGAAATTTTTATTGCCCATTTTTTAGATCGTGAAAAATGCTCTGGAGCCCACACACAATCGTTTTTAATGACATTAAAAAAACGTAATTTTTTTAGAACCCGAAAAACGGTCGCGTGTGCGCGGCATGAGCCTCCTGCCCTGCCAGAGCTGTATGAAGCCATCGAATACAAACAAATTGGCTTTGAGTTTGTAAAATAATGACTCCCCTTTAGAGATCGGCGTTCCGGAGGAGCGGATTGTGGCACCGGGAAGGAGATCTGAGAAGTGCCATATGGAGTTTTTTTTTATTTTTTATTATTTATCCACAAACTTTGTTGCATGCATATTTATTTAGAAACTTTTTCTTAAGCATTTTTTATATATCATTCATGAACTGAGCGCAAGGAGAATATTTATTAATTCATGCCTGATGATTACATGTGCATCACAGTGATATAATTAGATCGATCGTGGCACTTGAATATTTCAGTTATAATGACTTTCTAGGAGTTAACGACTTTATTTGAGGCCTCTAAAGTTAAAGCAATTGAGTTACAGAAAACTCACTAATGCAGCGTACACACGATCATTTTTCAGTATGGAAAAAAACCGTTGTTTTTCAGCATGTGGTAAAAACTACGTTTTTCCAACTTCATCATTAAAACGATGTTGTCTACACACCATGGCCCGGATTCATAAAGAAGTTACGCTGGCGTATCTATTGATAGGCCGCGTAACTTCTAGGATGCGCCGGCGTATCTTTTTTCTGTATTCAGAAAACAAGATACGCCGGAATTTTGCTAAGATCCGACTGGCGTAAGCCTCTTACGCCGTCGTATCTTAGTTGCATATTTACGATGGACGCTAGGTTGCACTTCGGTATATATTTACGCGTAGAATATGTAAATTATATGTAAACGTACGTTCGCCCGGCGCATTTTTTTACGTCGTTTATGTAAAGCTTTTTCCGGCGTAAAGTTACCCCTCATAAAGCAGGGGTAAGTCATGTTAGGTATGGACGTCGGAAACGTACGGACAGCGTCGTATTTTACGTTGTTTGCGTAAGTCGTTCGCGAATAGGGCTGTACGTAAGTTACGTTCACGTCGAAAGCATTGACAGTTTGCGGTGTAATTTGGAGCATGCACACTTGGAAACGTTCACGGACGGCGCATGCGCCGTTCGTAAGAAACGTCAATTACGTGGGGTCACAAGTAATTTAAATAAAACACGCCCACATCATCCACATTTGAAATAGGCGGGCTTACGCCCGCCCATATACGCTACGCCGCCGTAACTTAGGGCGCAAGTTCTTTCTGAATTCTTTCCTAAGTTACGGCGGCGTAGTGTATCTGAGATAAGCTGCCGAAAGATACGCAAATGTATCTGAATCCGGGCCCATCGTTTTAAAAAAATTATCTATCAAAGCGCGGTGACGTACAACATGTACGACGGCACTATAAAGGGGAAGTTCTATTCGCCTTTGGGCTGCTTTAGCTGATTCCGTGTTAGTAAAAGACGATTTGCTCCTTTCTGTGTGTTACAGCGTGATGAATGTGCTTACTCCATTATGAACGGAAGTTTTACCAGAACGAGCGCTCCCGTCTCATAACTTGCTTCTGAGCATGTGCGGGTTTTTTACGTAGTTTTGCCCACACACGATCATTTTTTACAACCGGAAAAACGACATAGTTTAAAACGACGTTAAAAAATGCAGCATGTTCGAATTTTTTTTTTGTCATTTTTCAGAACCCGAAAAATCATGTGTAGCCCACACACCATCATTTTAAATGACATTTTTTAAAAACAACGTTTTTTTCATGCTGAAAAATGATCGTGTGTACGCGGCATCACAGGTGTAGGGAAAGGGGGGGGCAGTAAAATTAGGTGGCCTTCAGCCACCCCTCCCCTAAACCACTTACAGACCGAAAGATTTGGCTGCATAAAGATCAAACCATTTTTTGCGATACGACGCTGCGTCGCTTTAACTGACAATTGTGCAGTTAAGCGTTGTTGTACCCAAACAAAATTGGCGTCCTTTTTTCCCCACAAATAGAGATTTCTTTTGGTGGTATTTGATCACCTCTGCGGTTTTTATTTTTTGTGCTGTAAACAAAAATAGAGCGACAATTTGAAAAAAAAAAGCAATATTTTTTACCTTTTGCTATAATAAATATCCCCAAAAAATCATTAAAATAAAACATTTTTTTCCCCTCAGTTTAGGCCGATATGTAATCTTCTACATCCAAGGGAAAAAACATCCAAGGGAGAAGAGCCAGCTATCCAGGAAATCCAATCCTCCACAAAAGAGAGTGGCAGCCCTTCCACTCAGAAATCACGTAGTCCCCCAGAATAGAAACAAACTATAGTGTGATACCGTTTTAGGGTATTTATTTAAATATAAAAATTGTACTTACAATCATCATAAAAACTTTAAGCATAAAAACAAGTGCCGGCCGGCAACGAGAGCCCTTCCTCGTTCGAATTGAGCGCGGTAGCGTCACTGAGTGCACGTCCCAGGCGCGTTTCGTCATAGATTGACGTTACCAATGGGGAAAAAGCACGACAACTTTTTGCTATAATAAATCTCCCCAAAAATGTTTTAAAAAAACACATTTTATCCTCAGTGTAGGCCCATATGTATTATTCTACATATCTTTTTTTTTTAGGAAGGGGGGGGGGGGGCGGGTGTGCCTGAATGGCAGTTTGGAAATGTGGTCACCCTAATCCCTACACACAAGGAGGTCAACGTGTATTTTAGTCCTGGACCGGTGGGGATGATTTGCCTTACTCCCCCTACAGATACACTCTCCAAGCAGGCTCCACTAGATTCTCTTGAGTATCATGGGAAGAACAGGATGCATCTCACTGTGTAGTATATTAAACTCAATTTATTGAATAAAAAGTAATGTACTCACTTCAATTTAGATAGAAAACAGCATATCATAAAAGTGCATTTGTTTCCTTTTAATAAATTGATATTTAATACCATATACTACATAATGAGATGCATTCTGTTCTTCCCATGACACGCAGGGAGAATCCGACATCCACAGAAGATCTGAGGTTAGTTCTCCAAGATGTTTGGAATAACCTACCTGCCGAATTCCTTCAAAAACTGTGCTTATGCTGCGTACACACGATCAGATTTTTTCGGTCGGAAAAACCTTAGATGGTTTTTCCGACGGAATTCCGCTCAAGCTTGGCTTGCATACACACGGTCACACAAAAGTTCTCTGAACATTCGTTCCGTCAAGAATGCGTGATGCACAACACTACAACAAGTCGAGAAAATTAAGTTCAATGCTTCCAAGCATGCGTTGAATTGTTTCCGAGCTTGCGTCGGAATGTTGCACGTCAGAATTGCTACAGACGATCGGATTTTCCTATAGGATTTTTTTCCGTCTGAAAATTTGAGAACCAGCTCTCAATCTTTTGTTGGCGGAAATTCTGACAGCAAAAGTCCGATTGTCACATCACACAAGTGCACCCCGTAGGGGTCAGAGATGCACCTCAGGGTAGTGAACCCTATAGCCGACTGCTGCTATCTGAGAGGAAGCGTGAACCCAAGATCGCCCAGGGCGCGGAGTCTAAGACCCAGCTTTGTGTTCACCAGAGCCTCTAGTGGTGAGGATGGCCTTCGCCGCAGCTGGGCCCAGGTCGCGACCCCTGGGATCCCCTAGGTCGCGCTCCACAGAGAGAGAGGGGAAGCAGCAAGCAGGACAAACGAAAGTGATGAGTAAGCCGAGGTCAGGGCAACAGGCAGACTAGGGTAACCGAGGGACAGGCAAAAAGGTCAAGATCACAGGCAAATATGAGAAGTCACGGACGAGCCAAAAACAGTACACAGAGAGGTAATCGTAGCACACTGCAGACAGGAACTTAAACAAACAACACTGTTGAACAGCACTGCAGGCCTGTAGTGCAACAGTTAATATAGACTTCCTGTGATGGCCTGGGTGGGGTCATACAGGAAGTAGAGGAGATAAGAAGGTAACCAGAGCAGAGTCAGGCCTCTTAATGGACAGATGGAAACAGGTAAGCTGCCAGACTATTGCATATCCATGACACCGATGGAGCATACACACGGTCGGAACTTCCGTTGAAAAGCTCACATCGGATGTTTGCTGTCAGAATTTCCGATAACTGCCTAGAAGAATTGATGCTGCTTTGAAGGCAAAGGGCGGTCACACCAAATATTGATTTGATGTGAATTTCTCTTCTGTTCATTTACTTTCCATTTTAATTGATAAAAAATAAACTATTAACACTTCTATTTCTGAAAGCATTCTTAATTTACAGCATTTTTTCACCCCTGCACTTTTGCACAGTACTGTACAGTGGAACCTCGGTTTAAGAGTAACTTGGTTTGAGAGCGTTTTGATTTCCGAGCAACTTTTTTTTTTTAATTCTGACTTGGTTTGCGAGTGTTGACTCGCAAGACGAGCAGAATTCAAGCTTAATAGGCCTGCAGTACCTCATTTGGCCTGAGGTATCGGGGCGCAGAAGCCGAGCAGAGCTGGAAATAGGCCTGCAGTACCTCATTTGGCCTGAGGTACGGGGGCGCAGGAGCCGAGCAGAGACGGAAATAGGCCTGCAGTACCTCATTTGGCCTGAGGTACGGGGGCGCAGGAGCTGAGAAAAGCCAAACATTGGCCTGCAGTACCTCATTTGACCTGAGGTACGGGGGCGCAGGAAACAAGCCGAAGTGTCTTTGGGCCTTTTCATCCGTTTTCGCCGCTCTCTGGTGCCCCCCACCTCTGGCCGCATTCGGTATTGTATCCCATTGAAGTCAATGCAGAATAAATTATTGACTTCAATGGGAAAACTCGCTTTGATATGCGAGTAGTTTGGATTACGAGCATTCTCCTGGAATGGATTATGCTCGTAATCCGAGGTTCAACTGTATTAGCTAGATTTATAAAGAGTTAGGCCGGCGTATCAGTAGATACGCCGACCTAACTCGGAATCTGCGCCGACCTAAGTTTAAGTGTATTCTCAAACTGAGATACACTTAAACCTATCTAAGATACGACGGCTTGCGCCGTCCTATCTTAGGGTGCAATATTTAGGCTGACCGATAGGTGGCGCTTCCATTGCGTTCGGCGTAGAATATGTAAATCACTAGATACGCCTATTCACGAACGTACGTCCGCCCGTCGCAGTAAAGATACGCCGTTTCCGTAAGAGATAGGCCGCCTAAAGATAAACATGCCCCCTAGGTGGCATAGCCAATGTTAAGTATGGCCGTCGTTCCCGCGTCGAAATTTAAAAATTTTACGTCGTTTGCGTAAGTCGGCCGTTCAATAGGGCTGGACGTAAAAAACGTCAAAAAACGTCAATCACGTCAGGTCACAGTTAATCTACATAAAACACGCCCCCCACATCCTCATTTAAATTTGGCGCACTTACGCCGGCCTATTCACGTTACGCCACCGTAACTTAGCAGGCAAGTACTTTGTGAATACAGTACTTGCCTAGCTAACTTACGTAGTGTAAATACGATACGCTACGCTGTCGCAACGATGCGCCCGCCTACCTGAATCCAGCTATATCACACAATGTTTGTTTATTTATTTGTTTATTTTTTAGAAGAGCACAGCTATCCTCTATTGCCTCCATATCTGTACCATACATATTTAATGTTCAGGGAGGGAAAGTAACAAGCATTTGAAATCCTATTTTTGATGTCATTATATTTTCCTAAACAGTTTCACAGTGCTCTGGCTTCTTGTCACGCTTCCATAAACTTGTACAAACCACCTACCGGAAGCCGCTATGAGCTCCCAACGGGTCAGACAGGGCCCCGTCTTTGGAAAAAAGGCTCCTTTGACCCGTCTTATGAATAATGAATCTCAGGACTGTGTTTTCTGTAGAACGCCCTCCGCCGCCTGCACTTACAGCTGATGGAAATGTCATATCGGACATGATTAGTCCCGCTCCGCCATTCATCGTGGCTCCGGGGTTAAACTTGAACCCAGCTCTTCATTTTGTGGACTCTTGTATGCTGGAAGTGTTCAGCTTGTTGACAAGATCATTTTTTGTTTGTAAATGACTTTTATAAACCAAGGTTGACAGAACTGACAAAATATAAAACATTTTTTTTTTCTTGGTAAGCAATTTGCATTCTACGGGTTTCGGCAAACAACAATTGTTGGAGTTCCCTTTCGGCCCCTAAGGTACATCACTCCTGAGATTAGCCAAGCCCTGGACAACTCAGGCACATTGGGCTTCATTTACTCAAACTGAAAAGTGCAAAATATGGTGCAGCTCTGCATGATAGCCAATCAGCTTCTAACTTCAAGTTGTTCAATTAAGTTTTGACAAAAAAAACTGAAAGCTGATTGGTTTCTATGCTGAGCTGCACCAGATTTTGCACTCTACAGTTTTAGTAAATCAACCCCTTTATTTCTAATAAAATATGGTCTAGCAAACGTACTGAAACATGAAGACACACCGCACGCCACCTGGCACAAAAATATTGTCCAGTCAAGCGGCTAAAAAAGATCTATAAAAAGGGAAATCTTTCAAGGCACGGGTGTCTGATATCTATATCTCCGGAGATAATCTGTGTTAGGCCCAGGGCTTTTTTTCAGGGGGAACTCAGTTCCACCACCTCTGGCTCAGACCCTTTGGTGCCTGTTCACCACAATCACTTGTAAACACAGAAGTCTGGTTTCTGTGTTTACAAGTGACAGCTCTGCACTCTGTATGTAATGCAATCGTGGTATTTAATGCCCCTTTAAGACCCTTCTACGGTTTGTGAAATCTGAACGGGGTCGTGGTTGAGTTCCTGCACCTATTTTCTGAGAAAAAATGCTCTGGTTAGGCCCAGTGCCGGCCCAAGACATTGTGCTGCCTGGTACCAAGAATGAAATGCTGCCACCCCGGAAAAAAAATTACGCCCACCAAAATGCCCCCACATCCATTATTTTATATCATGATAACTAATGTGGACCTATCATGACTCTATACATGTATATAGGAGTATAAAAAGGACCTGTTATGGCTCTATACATGTATATAGGAGTATAAAAAGGACCTGTTATGGCTCTATTCATGCAATTAACCCCACAGTGGAGCGGAGAGCGGAGCTGGCGGAATGGGATGGCGTGCAGGCAGGAAATTTGCTTCCCCCCTGAAAGTGCTGCCTGGTACAATGGTACCATCGGGTCCCATGGTAGGGCCGGCCCTGGTTAGGCCCCTTTCACACTTGTAGGACTTGTCCCACGATTTGGGACTGCAAAGTAGCATGGCAAGTCGTTCCCCATGATTTCCAATGACAACCATTCATATTAGTACGACTTCAAGTCCCTGCACTACTTTGGTCCGACTATGATGCAAGTTCAGGTTCATAGACCTCAAGTCTCCCTGAAATCGCAGGAAAATCGCGTAAAAATTGCACCAAAATCGCAGCAAATCACGCGACTTTAAAGTCGCACAAGTGTGAAAGGGGCCTAAGTGTGTGGTGGTGCACTTACTGGAGCGCACCCTACCAAAGCATGAAATATGGTGCCATCAAAGAATGGTCATAAATGAACTCCCAGTGATCCCATAATGTGTTGAAGATGGCATGGGCATACTGGGAGTCGAAATAAAACTCACAAATAATCTACAAAAAGAGGCAACAGTGATATGAACACTTTCCATAGCAAATGGGATGACGTGTTGAGAGGCAGAAATTGCTCATTACCCTAGCAACTGGTGGAGGAACCCTAGAGTTCCACTGAATCCTGGTTGAGAATGGCTGCCTGATTATGTCCAGTGACTGGTGGAAATTTGCCCACAACAGGACCGCTAGAAAGGGTAGAGAAACTTCTAGACTGTTTCTAGTTTTGCTGTCTCTGCTTAGTGGGGAGATTTTCTTTCACTTGATGTCTTGGAGTCACAACAGGAAATCTCTCCAAAGCGAACAATTCACAAAGCAACCGCTAAGCCATCCTGCTGCTTCCAGATTAAGATATACAGATATACTCGGATTGCGAGTAACGTGGTTAATGATGCGTTTCGCAATTCGAGTATTGGGCTTTTTTTTAAATCCAGACTCTGTTTGCGAAGTGTTGTCTCGCAAAACAAGCAGGATTCAAGCCACAGTGGTGTTCCCATTTGCATGGGGGTCACGCCCTCATTAGCATGGCTCACGCCCCCTACCTCCTACGCTGGCTTACGCCGAGGAAACCCAGCGTATCTTTAACAGCGAGTGGGGGGCGAGTGCTTTGTGAATCCAGTGCTTGCCGCTCTGCGCTACGCCGGTGTAGCCTAAAAAAGATACGCTACACCGGCATAACTATGCACCATTGTATGTGAATCCCGGCCTTTGGGCCAGATTCACGTAGATCAGCGGATCTATAGATCCGCTCGATCTACGTGATTTAAGATCCGCTCCCGCAAGTTTGAGAGGCAAGTGGCTAATTCACAAACCACTTACCTCCAAACTTGCGGCGGCGGATCCTAAATCCCCCGGCAGAATTCTATTTCCGCGGCTAGGGGGAGTGTTACTATTTAAATCAGGCGCGTTCCCGCGCCGATTTAAATGCGCATGCGCCGTTCGGGGAATTTCCGGCGTGGCATTTGCTCCCACTGACGTCACTAGGACGTCAGTGGTTTCGACGGTGAGCGTGACTTGCGACGCGCGTGTTTGTGAATCGGCGTATGCAAACGACGTTAGAAAATTCAAAATTCGACGCGGGAACGCCGGCTTATACTTAACATTGGCTGCGCCTGATAAAAGCAGGGGTAAGTATACGACGGGAAAGCCGCTATGGAAACGTCGTAAGAAGACTGCGTCGGGTCCGCGTACGTTCGTGAATTTGCGTATCTCGCTGATTTACATATTATTCAAGGTAAATCAGCGGGAACGCCCCTGGCGCCATTTTTAATCGAAAAATAAGATCGACAGTGTAACACATTGTAACACTGTCGGATCTAAGCCCTATCTATGCGTAACTGATTCTATGAATCAGGCGCATAGATAGGACCAGTGTGTAAGTCAGAGATACGGCTGGTGTATCTGTAGATACACCCATCGTATCTCTTTGTGAATCTGGCCCTCTGTCTTTATCTCTAATCTTAGCATGAAGGACGCATTTTTTTAAATTTTTTTGCTTTCTAAAAACACATTATATAAGCTGTATACAGCATAAAGTTACTGCATTGCTGCAGCCAAGTAAAACATGACTGTTCCTTTTCACGCAGCTATACCCTTTCCCCCCCGTTATTAATGCCACCAGTACTGTCCACGGCAGCTGTTTATGGTGATTTTAATGCTGACAGGTGTGATTGATCTTTGCAGGGTCGCGGGTTAATACCCTTTAATTATGCCATCAGAATATTTACGGGGGGGTCCAGTGGATAATTAGACAGGAAATAACCTGGCACCCTTTGCCTGGGGGAAGAGGGTATCCTAGAGGAAATTGCTCAGGGATGAGCTTGTCATGCAGGAATATAGACTATACATAATGCAACGGAGGGGGAAAAATATAAATGTCAAAACATCACACAGGAATATCAAAGTATACCGGCTGCCATACATATCCAAGTGTGACATGCATTGCGTAAATGCTAATTTGATGCATTCCATTTATTGAAACAGATTTTTTTTCTATTATTATTATACCACACCATTTGGAGTGCTGTGACCTTAAAGGAAAACTTTTGTAAGTACAAATGATTATAATATATGGAGTATATGGGTTAAAGGAGTTGTAAAGGCAGAAGTAAAAAAAAAAAAAGCCCAAACAAATCAATATGAAAAAATGTATGGCGGTGGGACAGAGAGGTGTCCCAAAGTAGCAATAGGGCGGAACAACCACGGTATATGATGTAGAAAAATCGCTTTATTAAAGTTACAAATGTAAAATAGATCCACTTAGAAAAATACAAAGAAAAATGACAGCGTTGTCACAATATGGCGCCTATCTCGGGGGCCCCACACAAACATAAACCAGCTAAGGGAAAGAGAAGAAAAAATACTGCCACGTATAATTGATCCATTAATCCACCCGTGGGTATATAGCATAAAGTGGAGGCCCACTGAATGAGTAGTATGTAGTTCAAGCTGGTCATATCAGGATAGACTGGTTGTTGAGCACATTATATATGCATGCGTCAGCTACAGTGTCCCTTGACCGAGTGTGATATATCCAGGCCCGGATTTACTCCCTTTGCCACCCCAAGGCCGGGTCCTTCAATGCCGCCCCCCCCCCACAAAAAAAACGCCTCACCATCATTGCAGCCTTACCGTGCTCTCATTGCAGCCTCACCATCACTACCGCCTTACTGTGCCCTCATTGCAGCCTCCCTCACCATCTATGCTGCCTTACTGTGCCCTCATTGCAGCCCCCCTCACCATCATTACAGCCCCCTTCACCATCATTGCAGCCCCCTTATCATCATTGCAGCCCCCCTCACCATCATTGCAGCCCCCCTCACCATCCTTGCAGCCCCCCTCAGCCTTACTGTGCCAAACAATGTAGCCTCACCAGTCAGTGTGTGCATTACGCACATCGGGCATCTCCTGCTCCTACTGTGTCAGGGAGCTCACTGTGAAAAGTTTGGGCGTGCTTTGATAAAGTTCCGCCTCCTCCTAGACCAGCTTGTGTGATAGACAGAACACTGCCTCTATCCCGCGAGCTGGTCTAGGAGGAGGGCGGGACTTTTATCACAGCGTGCCCAAACTTTTCACAGTGAGCTCCGTGACACGGCAGTCTCTCGCTGTGGGTTACAACCGGCGCCGCCCCTGCACCCACTGCCGCCCCGAGGCCTGGCCTTGTCGGGAATCCGGCCCTGGATATATCAAGCAGTGCACAGTTATGGTAAGTCCACTAAATATCAACAGGAGGTGGAGAGGAATTATGGGGGGAGAGAAGTTGCACTTTGCATTTCGCACATGTGATAGTGCACTTCGTCAGGACAAGTATGCAGACATATATTAGAAATATGAAATGTTGGGGTAACATTTAAAACCCAGGGAGGTTGGTGGGAAAGTGTTAAAATTACAGAAACATTTTGACTTTAAGCTAAAGATTCAGATAAAAAAATAGTAAGAAAAGATTTAATATATAATGAAGAAAAAAATATCTCCACCATATGCAAATCTGCACAGTTATAGACTGAATATTCAGATTCTTGCATAAGCCCAGCCATGACTGGTCCTCTTTAGGTTATAGGCAGGAGGGCTGGAAACATAAACTGGCGCTGGTGAGAGGCAGACCACACAATTGGCTTCTTCTCTCTTCCCGTGAATTGTTTTATGAAGTATCTCATGGGTGACAATCAGTGAATTAGATTTTTCGACAAGAGAGATTTACAAGGACGAAGGCTGCAGAGCAGATTAGCAGCAGCGCACATAAATACCGCTCACACAGACTGCAAACTCCACTTCTGGGACCCCTCCACGGAGCTTCGTACATAAATATGCCCGCACCATCCGGCTGTAAAACTAATTATGATGAATGTCCAGGCTTCGCATATCTTTGAAGCTTAAAGACTGATTTGCAAAAGGCCGGATCCCTATTCTTCCTATTATTTTGATGGTTGTTTTCATTAAAAGGAAAAACTTTGGAAGTCATTTACATAGGTCACCATATTACTCAGGTTAATGCAGAATTTCTGTTCTTGTTGAATAAGCAGCTTGGGAAAGGCCTTTGAGAAATGACAAAATTCTTCTAAATGCAAAAATATAGAAGCCGTCCAAACAAGGCTCTCTAGAGAGCGATTCCAGGCAACAACAGTTCAGTGCTAAAGCAGCGGCGCTGTCTGGGGAGATCATTTGGGTTATGTTGATGTGGACCTGCCATTAAAATTTGTACTTATTCAGTAAAGCACAGATATCAGCATTGTCAAATCAGTTTACTATTTTGGGTAAAAAGCATCTCTTTCTTATCAAGAATAACAAACTGATACATTCTTTGTCAGCACTGGGAGATCAGTGGGGGTAATTTTCATCCTCAGCTCCCAGCATAGAGGGCAATTATTGGGAACCGGAGTAATGGCAAAATGATGCTCAGGGTCAGTCAACTATGACACATTGATACTTAGAACCAAGAATAATGGCGCACTGGTGCTTTGGTGTCCAGAGTAATGACACATTGGCACTTGGGGTCACAGAAAAATCACATAGTGACTCTTGGGGCCCGGGAATAATGGCACACTGGCTCATAGGGTCCAAGAATAAGGATACAATGGCACCTGGGGTTCAGAATTATGACATACTGGCACTTGGGGTTCCTGAATAATGACACATCAACACTTGGGGTCCTGAATAATGACACATCAACACTTGGGGGCCTGAAATAATGACACATCAACACTTGGGGGCCTGAAATAATGATACACTAACACTTGGGGTCCCTGAATAATGACACATCAACACTTGGGGGCCTGAAATAATGACACATCAACACTTGGGGTCCCTGAATAATGACACATCAACACTTGGGGGCCTGAAATAATGACACATCAACACTTGGGGTTCCTGAATAATGACACATCAACACTTGGGGGGCCTGAAATAATGATACACTAACATTTGGGGTCCCTAAATAATGACACATCAACACTTGGGGGCCTGAAATAAAGATGCACTAATGCCGCGTACACACGATCGGTTCGTTTTCATCAGACGAACCGATCGTGTGTGAGCCCCATCAGTTTTTTTCCCATCGGTGAAAAAACTTAGAACCTGTTTTAAAATTACCTAATGGTTTAAAAACCGATAGAAAAAAACGATCATCTGTGGGGAAATCCATTGGTTAAAAATCCATTGGTTAAAAATCCAAAAGTCGATGCATACTCGGAAGCATTGAACTTAATTTTTCTCAGCACGTCGTTGTGTTTTACGTCACCCCGTTCTGACACGATCGTTTTTTTAACTGATGGTGTGTAGGCAAGACTGATGAAAGTCAGCTTCATCGGATATCTGATGAAAAAATCCATCAGACTGTTTTAATCGTATGAACCGATCGTGTGTACAGGGCATAACACTTGGGGTCCCTGAATAATGACACATCAACACTTGGAGGCATGAAATAATGATACACTAAGGCCCCTTTCACACCAGGTGGATCCGTCAAAGCGGGACACATCAACACTTGGGGGCCTGAAATAATGATACACTAAGGCCCCTTTCACACCAATCGGATCCGTTGCAGCGGAGTCCACCAGCTCCCGCCAGCTTAGTGGGAAATCTCTCCGTGGATCTCCGCTGAGCCGGAGGATGACAGGTCCCTCTCTGCTCACTGAGCGGGGAGGGGCTTGTCCAGCGCCGCTGTCTCCTTTGGAGAGATCTGATGAAAATGGACAGCATGTGCGTTTTCATCAGGTCTCACCCGATCTGATTCATCATGGATGATTGGCGATGTATCGCCATCTGTCTGATTTTAGCGGATCGGATCTCAGCGGACATGTCATCTGACGCTCCATAGAGAAGAATGGAGCGGCCGTTCAGGTCCGCCGAAAAAACTGACAGGCGGACCT
The DNA here is from genome assembly GCF_905171775.1 of Rana temporaria. NCBI lineage: Eukaryota > Metazoa > Chordata > Amphibia > Anura > Ranidae > Rana > Rana temporaria. The sequence continues at coordinate 16,902,367 of NC_053499.1, read as the reverse complement.
GAACAACCCGACTGTGTGAAAGGGGTCTAACACTTGGGGTTCCTGAATAATGACACATCAACACTTGGGGGCCTGAAATAATGATACACTAAAGCCCTGTACACATGATCGGATATCTGATGGAATCTAATCCAATGGATTTTTTCGTTGGATATCCGATGAAGCTGACTTTCTTCAGTCTTGCCTATACACTATTGGTCAAAAAATCATACCGTGTCCAAACGCGGTGACGTAAAACACTACGACGTGCTGAGAAAAGTTCAATGCTTTCGAGCATGCGTTGGCTTGATTCTGAGATTGCGTGGATTTTTGACCGATGGACTTCCACACAGACGATCGTTTTTTTATCCATAGGAAAATTTTAAAACATGTTCTATGCCTCTCACCAGCGCCAGTTTATGTTTCCAGCCCTCCTGCTCGATGGAAAACAAACCGATGGGGCCCACACACAATCGGTTTGTCCGATAAAAATGGTTTTTTTATCAGACAAACCGATCGTGTGTACAGGGCTTAACACTTGGGTTCCCTGAATAATGACGCACCAACACTTGGGGTTCTGAAATAATGACACACTGACACCAGGGGTCCCTGAATGATGATACACTGGCACTTGGGGTCCCTGAATAGTGACACACCAACACTTGAGGTCCTAAAATATTGGTACACTGACACTTGGGGTCCTGGGGGTCCTGGAATAATCACACACTAGTCCTTGAGGTTCAGAATAATAAAACACTGACACTTGGGGTCCCCAAATAATGACACACTGACACTTGGGATCCCTGTATAATGACAATCGGGGTCCCAAAATAATGACACAATATTTGGGGGGCCTGAATAATGGCACTTTGGGGCCCATTTGCTAGGTTAAGTCACCATATTTATTTAAATGGGCAGCCAATGACCCAGAAAGGACAAAACAATTCTGCTTTTTTCCAATGCAGTATAGCCGCAAAACACAGTAGCTCACCATAGTACATTAGGGTAACATGGAAAATGTATAAATTTATAGCACCACACTGCTCTAACCAGTGTTAGGGCCTCAAGAGTCATTCTGTAAATATTGTGGACCCAGAGTGGATGATTTATTAAAACCTGAGAGCTCAAAATCTGGTGCAACTTTGCATAGAAACCAATCATCTTTCAGGTTTTATTGTCAAAGCTTAATTGAACAAGCTAAAGTTAGAAGCTGATTGGCTACCGTGCACAGCTGCATCAGATTTGGCGCTCTAAAGTTTTAGTAAATCAATCCCAGAATGTTAGTAATCTGGGCCCCAAGTGTCAGTGCATCATTATTATGCAACAAGATTGTCAATGTTTCCCTTAGGTGTCATCATATTATGAGCTTTGACACCACGTGTCAGTGTGCCATTATTATGTGACCCCAAGCATTAGTGTGTCAGTGGGAAGAATGTTCCTTACATTGGTGATCAGTGGGAAGAATGTTCCTTACATTGGTGATCAGTGGGAAGAATGTTCCTCACGTTGGTGATCAGTGGGAAGAATGTCCCTTACATTGGTGATCAGTGGGAAGAATGTTACTTACATTGGTGATCAGTGGGAAGAATGTTCCTTACATTGGTGATCAGTGGGAAGAATGTTCCTTACATTGGTGATCAGTGGCAAGAATGTTCCTTACATTGGTGGTCAGTGGGAAGAATTTTCCTTACATTGGTGATCAGTGGGAAGAATGTTCCTTACATTGGTGATCAGTGGGAAGAATGTTCCCTACTTTGGTAGTCAGTGGGAAGAATGTTCCTTACATTGGTGATCAGTGGGAAGAATGTTCCTTACATTGGTGATCAGTGGGAAGAATGTTCCTTACATTGGTGGTCAGTGGGAAGAATGTCCCTTACATTGGTGATCAGTGGGAAGAATGTCCCTTACATTGATGGTCAGAGGGAAGAATGTTTCTTACATTGGTGATCAGTGGGAAGAATGTCCCTTACATTTGTGGTCATTGAGAAGAATGCTCCTTACATTTGTGGTCATTGAGAAGAATGCTCCTTACATTTGTGGTCATTGAGAAGAATGTTCCTTTCATTGGTGATCAGTGGGAAGAATGTCTCTTACATTTGTGGTCATTGAGAAGAATGTTCCTTACATTGGTGGTCAGAGGGAAGAATGTTTCTTACATTGGTGATCAGTGGGAAGAATGTCCCTTACATTGGTGGTCATTGAGAAGAATGTTCCTTACATTGGTGATCAGTGGGAAGGATGTCTCTTACATTTGTGGTCATTGAGAAGAATGTTCCTTACATTGGTGGTCAGTGGGAAGAATGTTCCTTACATTGGTGATCAGTGGGAAGAATGTTCCTTACATTGATGGACAGTGGGAAAAATGCCATTTACATTGGTAGTCTGTGGGAAGTATGCTCCCTACATTGGTAGTCAGGGGGGAGAATATTACTTACATGGTCAGTAGTAAGAATATTTCCTCTACAGATAGCTAAACGAATCTGGTGACACTCGGGTCAGTGGTTACTTATCTGAGAGTCAGGCATTGCTCATTGCTCAAGGAACCCCTAAGAACCTCTAGAGCAGTGGTTCTCAACCTGGGGGTCGGGACCCCCTTGGGGGTCGAATGATGATTTGCCAGGGGTCACCGAATCCTGGGCTGTTCCTGAAACCCGCACCGCCCTCACAGTCTTTTTGCCCACTCAGCCTCTTCGCAGCCGCCCATTCAGTTCACGGCATGGCTGGGGGCAGAGACTAGAGGTCAGCTGACTGGTGAGGAATGTGAAGTGGGAAGGGCTGGAGGAGACCCTATCTCCTGATTTCGGCAAAGGTGTCACTGCTACGAGACACCACAAAGGGGTTTTAATATTGTACAAGCGGAAAGAAACTCAGGGAGCTCGAAATGTTCATGGGTTATGGGTGCAAATTACTTGTCTTGCCTTGGGTGCTGAAAACCCATGCTACGAAAATAATTTTACTGTTAGGGGTCCCCACAACCTGGGAAATTTTATCAAGGGGTCACGACACTAGAAAGGTTGAGAACCACTGCTCTAGAGGAACTTGGTAGAGAAAAGCTGATCGAGGACTAAACTCACCAGGCTCCCCATGTAACTACTGTCAATTTCATTGACCCATTAACAAACACCAAGATAATTTACATTTAATTATTTGTCTGGAGTTACCCTTTAAATTCCAAATATTTGGTCCCTTCTTCATAAATTAAAGCCTCACTTGATTACCGTGGATCTTTTTTTTTTATATTTTCTTTTTCTTTAGCTGAAGCAGAAACAGTTATGCAAATGGCAGCATTCGGTTTCTCTGCTAAAATAAGCACATACATTTTTTGGCAAGCCTCTGACATCGCACCATTTAGAACGTGTCAAATGACTGTGTAGCACTAAATCGGATTACATATTGATGCACTTTAATGATATAATGGTCTGTGCTTGCCCAGAATCTGATCACAAACATCATTTCTCCCCTTCTCCTTCTTAGATAATATTTCCAGCCCACTGAAATGTTGCCCAAGCGCTATAGAAAAGCAATAGAATTAATGAGAGCGCTACAAACCTATATTCCTTTCCGTGTCGGCTGCATTAAATGGATATTGTAACGCTGTTAAGCCAGAGATTTATTTAGGAACAATTCTCTGTAATGAGACACCTGGCACGATGTTATGAGAAATGGTCTAAAATACTTTTCTGGATCTTGTCTTGACCTCTTGCAATTTTTTTGCGCATATATACGGCAATGCGCTCTTCTTAAAGTAACCCAGTGGCAAACTCAACCTAAGCTCATAATGGAACATGCATCAACAAAGGTTACTGTAATGGTCAGGGTTAACGCCATTTACGAAATTCCATTCCACCAACCCAAGACAGCTTCCGACACTCCACAATCCAGCAGACAGGACCCATTGGAATTCCCCCAGAATAATGAGACACACAGCTCTGTCTCTGGTTCCAAACAGATAAGATACTTTAATGGTAAACTCAAGCTTGTTATATCAGTTAGAAGCCCCAAGAAACAATGGCTTAACTCCACCCACAACATGACACAATGGGTGCTCAATACACATTCCTTTAGATAATGCATTCAGATAATCTACATGAACTAATTACTAGTCATTTACCCAGAGTTCTGACTCCGCGATAAGCTATTCTCACCTGATACACAATACACATTCCTTTGTAGACGTAATTGACATGCTAATCCACTACAGTCAGTACAGTACAGTCAGCCATCTGACCTTTCAGACTGCCAACCCCCAACACATCTATCATCAATAGACTTTGACACAATGAAATATCTTAGGAGCCAGACTCAATTAACACCTCAACAGTCTATGTGTCCCCACATGAATGAGTCACTCTCCTATTGACCTGTTGGGTTCAGAATTAACAACCTGTAATATTTCAAGATATCCTGCAATACATGAATTATCATTACTGTCCCATCTCATGTAATCCGAGATATAATTTCTCAGTCATCCTATGCCCCTATTGGACATAGGATGACCCTAGACCCAATAGTCATTGGTGAAGCTGGCACAGGAGTACCCCGCATCCTTCAAGAGCCTCTGGGTCCCACGGGCCATACCGTTACAGTTACCTTCAATAAAAGGTAATTGTGATGAACAGTACCAGAGATATAAATAGCTGAGGTACAGTATATGGTCAAAGCTCATGGACACCTGACCGTTGCTGTGCGTGTTTCTTTCCATTTGGTTATGATAGATTTGATGGGGCTCTAGGGATCAGCAAAGATTTGGATATTTTTTTTATAACCCACCCTGACTTTTACTTCTCAACAACATTGTCTCTTACTTGTTTGGAGAGTTCCTTGGTCTTCATGGCAGTGTTTGGTTAATGGTGCCTCTTGCTTAGGTGTTGCAGCCTCTGGGGCCTTTCAAAAAGGTGTGTCTATGTAATGACAGATCATGTGACACTTAGATTGCACACCGGTAGACATAGTTTCATGAATTATATGACTTCTGAAGGTAATTGGTTGCACCAGAGCTTTTTATGGGCTTCATAACAAAGGGGGTGAATACATACGCACATGACGATTATCAGTTTTGTATTTCTGAAAAATAGTTTTATGTATATATTTTTATAATTTTACTTCATCAACTTATGCTGCGTACACACGATCGGGTTTTACCTGGCCAAATCACATCGGAATTTCGATGGAATTCCATTGGAAAAATATAGAACATGTTCTACATCTAAACTCCGATGGAATTCATCGGAATTTCTGATGAAAAAACTCAGATGGGGCTACAAACGATGCGAAAATCCGATGAAAAAAGTCAGATGGACTTTTTCCATCGGATTTTCGCATCGTTTGTAGCCCCATCTGAGTTTTTCTCATGACAGGGGGCTTACCGGATAGATTGGATAGATAGGGGTATACGCCCTTCTGGGTCCAATCTATCTGGTAAGCCCACTGTCATAAGTGGTGGTGGATCTCCTATCTAGATATCACTGTTTGATTCTGTATATTCACTTAAGTCACTGGACTCTTATTTACGAACTCCTCCTTTATGAACGTTTTTTCACTTTATATTTTTCGTTAATTATCCAGATCCTATTACCATTAATATCCACTCATTGGAGGTTTATGGACTTTAACTAGTGTTCACACTATCAATTCACATGTGGTGTTGCACATAAGTTTTGTGTATTTATTTATTATATAATTTTTCACTGAAATGTAATCATTACCAGCGCTACACTTTCTCCACTATAGCAAAACATGTGTTACTGCAATACTTTTCAGTGAGAAATACTTGATTTTCTGGAAAAATGTGCCAACAATATCGGCCATGACTGTATCTATCTATATCATTATCTATCTATCTATCTATCTATCTATCTATCTATCTATCTATCTATCTATCTATCTATCTATCTATCTATCTATCTATCTATCTATCTATCTATCTATCTATTATCTATCTATATCTCTATCTATCTATCTATCTATCTATCTATCTATCTATCTATATATATATATATATATATGTATGCAGTGCCTTGCAAAAGTATTCAACCCCCTTGGATTTTTACCTGTTTTGTTACATTACAGCCTTTAGTTCAATGTTTTTTATACATATACATATACATACATATACGTACATATACATGTGTGTGTATACATACATATATATATATATATATATATATATATATATATATATATATATATATGTATGCACAGTATATATGTGTGTTTTGCTATATGTGTATAAATATGCTGGGGGGTGTGAGAGGTCGCAATTGCAGCAGTCCTGCCCTTATAACCTTGGGTCTCCTTGTGCCTCTACCAGTACAGATTTTATCACCATTGCGCAGGAATGAAGATGTTCCCATCTATAGTATAACAATTACAAGAGGGCAAATAAAGTGTAGACTTGGGGAATAGCTTGACTATGCAGCAGATCTATCACCCCCAGAGCTCCGGATCCTGATGTTACTATCACAGAGCTGTGTGTTATTATTTAATATTTAGAAATTGCTAAGCAGATGGGACCAGAATCCACACAGTGTGGCTCTGCATGATACATTTTGATGGATGTAGACGGGAAATGGCTCTCATTACGCTTTCTACAATAAAACTGCAATATCAATGATTCTGACTGTTATGTAGAATCCTGCAGATGATACTAAATATCGTCACGGGGAAAAAAAAAAGTGTGTACATTTTGTGTTGCCGCAGAATTTACAGCAACAATAGATTTCTGAAGAGTTATTGTTGCAGTTTAGGTGAATTAAGGACTTGTCGGCCTAACTTGTTACTCTGGTTTTGTTGATATCGTATACATAATTGTTATGCATTTTGTGACCTAATGTTGTTTTAAAACTTATTTCCCTTTCAATCGGAAGCCATCTGTTATTTTTTTAATTTTTTTTATAGTAAAGCTATACCCAATCACTGGGACCTCATATACACTTTAACATGTTAATGTTAATCTGCAGCTTTCATTAAAGGCATATTGGGCCAGATTCACGTAGAAGAGCAGCGGCGTAACGTATCGTAGATACGTTACACCGCCGCAATTTTTCATCGCAAGTGCCTGATTCGCCTCCGGCGCAAGGAGGGCCAATTCAAATGGGCGTGTGCCATTTAAATTAGGCGCGCTCCCGCGCCGGACCTACCGCGCATGCGCCGTTTCTGAACTCCCGCCGTGCTTTGTGCGAAGTGACGTCATTTTTTTGAACGGCGACGTGCGTAGCGTAATTCCGTATTCCCGGACGGCTTACGCAAACAACGTTATTTTTTAAATTTCGACACGGGAACGACGGCCATACTTCATACAGCAATACGATTGCTGTGTAAAGTTAAGGCACCAAAAAAAATGACTAACTTTGCGACGGTAAACTAGACTAGCGGCGACGTAGCGAACGCGAAAAACCGGCGTGGATCGCCGTAACTCCTAATTTGCATACCCGACGCTGGTTTACGACGTAAACTCCCCCCAGCGGCGGCCGCGGTATTGCATCCTAAGATCCGACAGTGTAAAACAATTACACCTGTCGGATCTTATGGCTATCTATGCGTAACTGATTCTATGAATCAGGCGCATAGATAGAACAACAGATACGACGGCGTATCAGGAGATACGCCGTCGTATCTGCTATGTGAATCTGGCCCATTGTTCCTGCCAAGAAGGGCCTTGTTAAAACATTTTCTGTTATGCATACCTCACAATTTTCTGAGATGAAAAAGAGGGACACCTTCTACCATAAAGCGGGCAAAGGACATACCCCTGCCATATTACATAGGCCATGAAGTTTTAATATGATTTGTTAAACCCTCTTTTTGACACAACTACTTTTTATTATGGTGCCCCCTGGCAGGCTCATCCAAGGTGTGAAGTCTAAGTAAGTGCCTGTTGGTGCTCACCAGAGCTCCTGACAATGGAGATGGTCAAGGACAGGGGCAGACTGACAACTCATGGGGCCCCCGGGCAATAGGAGATTATGGGGCACCCAGGCAATAGGAGATTATGGTGCCCCCGGGCCATAGGAGATTATGGTGCACCCAGGAAATAGGAGATTATGGGGCCCCCGGGCAATAAGAGATTATGGTGCCCCCAGGCAATAGGAAATTATGGTGCACCCAGGCAATAGGAGATTATGGGGCCCCCGGGCAATAGGAGATTATGGGGCCCCCGGGCAATAGGAGATTATGGGGCCCCTGAGCAATAGATTATGGGGCCACACAGTATACACACACACACGCATACACATTATACACACACAGTATACATACACACAGAATACACATACACACATGGGGCTAGATCCAGATAGGTTAGCGGATCTTTAGATCCACGTAACCTATCTCATTTACGATCCGCCGCCGCATGTTTTTGAGACAAGTGCCTTATTCAGAAAGCACTTGCCTGTAAATTTGCGGCGGCGTATCGTAAATCCCCCAGCGGAATTCAAATTCCGCGGGTAGGGGGCGTGTAAAATTTTAATCAGGCGCGTCCCCGCGCCGAACGAACTGCGCATCAAATTTCCCAGCGTGCATTGCTCTAAATGACGTCGCTAGGACGTCATTGGTTTCGACGTGAACGTAAGTTACGTCCATCCGTATTCGCAAACGACGTAAAAAATTCAAAATTCGACCCGGGAACGACGGCCATACTTAACATAGGATACGCCGCATGTAGCAGGGGTAACTATACGCCGGAAAAAGCCGAACGCAAACGACGTAAAAAAAAAAAAGCACCGGGCGGTCGTTCGTTTCTGAATCGGCGTAACTCCTCATTTGCATATTCCTCGCGTATACAAACGGAAGCGCCACCTAGCGGCCAGCGTGATATTGCAGCCTAAGATCCGATGGTGTAAGTCACTTACACCTGTCGGATCTTAGGGATATCTATGCGCCTGATTCTATGAATCAGGCGCATAGATACGACGGCCGGACTCAGAGATACGACGGCGTATTAGGAGATACGCCGTCGTATCTTCTTTCTGAGTCCGGGCCACTGAGAAGGTACTAGAGAGGCAGGGCAGCTATAATCTTGGGATTTTTAGACCAAAGGTTATCGGTAAGGGACATTTCAGGGACAGATGTAAAAAAAAACACAGATTTTTACATACTGTCCCTGGTTTCACTGAGGCTGGCAACCCAGATGGGACCCCCTAGTGGCATGGGGCCTGAATGGTCCCACTTTTCTTTGCTGCAACTGGCAGGGCTGTAGTCCAGAGAGTGGTCAGGTCAGGCAGTGGTCTTGGCAGCTGACAGGCAAGAGCCTAGTCAAGTCCAGGCAGGGGTTATCTTGCGGGTGTGCTCCTGAGTCCAGCATTTGCATCAATAGACACAAAATGCCGGACTCGCCCCACCCCCTGGCGCCCGCATCATTGGATTTGATAGACAGCAGCGGGAGCATTTTAGTGTAAATATGAGATGTGAGGTCTTTTTGATCCCAGATCTTATATTTAAGAGGACCTGTCATGCTTTTTTATATTACAAGGGATGTTCACATTCCTTGTTATAGGAATAAAAATTACACTTTTTTTTTTTTTTTTTAATGAACAGTGTAAAAAATAAAAGGTAAAATAAATAAGAAAAAAAATAAAAACATTTTTAAACGCGCCCTGTCCTGCCGAGCTTGCGCGCAGAAGCTCCCGCATATGAAAACGGTGTTCAAACCACACATGTGAGGTATCACCACGATTGGTAGAGCGAGAGAAATAATTCTAGCTCTAGACCTCCTCTGTAACTCAAAACATGCAACCTGTAGATTTTTTTAAACTTCGCCTATGGAGATTTTTAAGGGTAAAAGTTTGTTGCCATTCCACGAGTGGGCGCAATTTTGAAGCATGACATGTTGGGCTAACTTTACTGTTGTCTTATTTTTTTATTTAAAACAGTGTATTTTTTCCAAAAAAAAGTGCGCTTGTAAGACTGCTGCGCAAATACGGTGTGACATAAAGTATTGCAACGACCACCATTTTATTTTCAAGGCGGGTGTTAGAAAAAAAAGTATAATGTTTGGGGGTTCTAAGCAATTTTCTAGCAAAAAAAAAAATTTTTTTTTATTTGTAAACAACAAATCTCAGATAGAGGCTCAGTCCTCAGCATCCCTCACTAAACTGTGCACTGTAAACTAATTGTATATTTATTTGTTTCTCTCAGCACCTACTTTATATCTGCTGTATTCATTTTTCACTTCCTCCTCCCTGGCCGCAGCCCATCGCATCATTTCCTGTTTGCAATGCCTCCTGGGAGATGTGTGTCATGAATCAATGGACATTGCTGGGCTTTTGTTGCCATGGTTACCAAAGCTTCTTATACACAGTGATGGGTGGTGGGGAAGGCGGCTGGAGCATCTCAGCTCTGATTACAGAGCCCGGGGGAGAGCACAGCCACAGCAGTACTAATCATTTATAATAGAGTACTATGAGGGGGCAAATTTGATGGGGGCAATAGGATGGGGCAGGTTTAATGGTGGCAGCTTTGATGGGGCAATTTTTATGGTGCAGTTGTTGATGGGGCAGTTCCTGCGCGCTCGTCCTTCTCCGGTGCAGGCTGCTGTGAGTATGTGTCCTAACAATATAAACAAAGGGCTATGCCAATATTGAAAATGGCGCCAAATTATTCAGGGAATCGCGTCACTTCCGGTATTGTAGTAACGCGATTCTTGCCCAGGGGAACCGCGCGGCATCCTGGGAAATGATGACACACATTTCCCAGGAGCATTAGCGATGTGAGGAGCTGAGGGAACTCACGTCAGGATCCTAGGTGAATAGGAAGGCAGATTTCGTGGGACCGCATAGCAACAGGCATTTCCAGATGAGTACATTTTTTTTTTTTTAGGTCTAATCTCCACTATAAAGCCCAAAATTTTTTTTAGATGGAAACTCCACTTTAACCACTTAAGGACCGCCTCCTGCACATTTACATTGGCAGAATGGCGCGGCTGGGCACAAGCACGTACAGGTACGTCCTCTTTAAGTGCCTAGCCGTGGGTCCAAAGCTCCGTGACCACGGCCGCAGGACCCGCGGACCTGATCGCCGCTGGAGTCCCGCGATCGGTCCCTGGAGCTGAAGAACAGGGAGAGCTGTGTGTAAACACAGCTTCCCCGTTCTTCATTGTGGCGTCGTCATCGATCATGTGTTCCCTTTTATAGGGAAACACAATCGATGATGTCACACCTACAGCCACACCCCCCTATAGTTAGAAACAGACATGAGGTCACACATAACCCCTTTAGTGCCCCCCTGTGGTTAACTCCCAAACTGCAATTGTCATTTTCACAGTAATCAGTGCATTTTTAATGCATTTTTGCTGTGAAAATGACAATGGTCCCAAAAATGTGTCAAAATTGTCCGAAGTGTCCGCCATAATGTCTCAGTCATGAAAAAAATCGCTGATCGCTGCCATTACTAGTAAAAAAAAAATATTAATAAAAATGACATAAAAATACCCCCTATTTTGTAAACGCTATAACTTTTGCGCAAACCAATCAATAAAAGCTTATTGCGATTTTTTTTTTACTAAAAATATGTAGAAGAATACGTATCGGCCTAAACTGAGGAAAAACTTTTTTTTTTTTATTTATTATAGCAAAAAGTAAAAAATATTGATTTTCTTTTCAAAATTGTCGCTCTATTTTTGTTTATAGCGCAAAATATAAAAACCGCAGAGGTGATCAAATACCACCAAAAGAAAGCTCTATTTGTGGGAAAAAAAGGACGGAAATTTTGTTTGGGAGCCACGTCGCACGACCGCGCAATTGTCAGTTAAAGCGACGCAGCGCCGAATCGCAAAAACTGTCCGGGTTCTTTAGCTGCCTAAAGGTCCGGGTCTTAAGTGGTTAATTTCCGTCTTTTATATGTTAAAATGGTATCCCATTTTTTCACATTTGGGTTACTGGAAATCTGCATGCTGTTCTTTTTTTTTATTATTATTGCCGTCCTTTTGAACAAGTATGACAGTATTTGCTAACAGCCCTTTAATCCCATTCATTACCCATACACTTGCATGGGTATAATGCCGCATACACACCATCACTTTATGTGATGAAATAAAATGACATTTTCTGTGAAGTAAAAAACGACGTTTTTGAAACTTCAATGTTCAAAGACGAAGTTGCCTACACACCATCGTTTTTCTCACAATGTTCTAGCAAAGCGAGGTTACGTTCACCACGTTTTTCCATTGAAGCTTGCTTCATAAGTAGCTTCTGGGCATGCGCGGATGAAAAAACGTAGTTTTAAACGACGTTTTTGCTACACACGGTCAATTTCTGTGAAGTAAAAGTTGACGTTTTGAAAAACGACACATAAAATTGAAGCATGCTTCAATTTTTTTTGGTCGTTTTTTAGAAGACATAAAACGACGTTTTCCCCCACACACGGTCAATTAAAGTGACGTTTTTAAAAACGTCATTTTTTTTCATCACATAAAACGACCGTGTGTATGCGGCATAAGACCTATGGGAAGAACAGAGACTAATGGGCACTGGTGAGAATTAAACAAAAAGCCAGCCCACGTTCCATAAATGTTTAAACGTTTTATTTCAGCCCTGTAATAGAAAGGTGTACTGCGTGAGATATAAACACATGGTGACCTCGAGGTTTTTTTAGCGGGTAGACCGGCGTATGATAGACCGTAACGCTCTGGGAATCCAAGGACTTAGGAAGGAGATGAATGGATTGTATAACTCTCCACTCTTTCTGGGTCAGGCAGTTTGACTCGCGTTGCAAAGATTATTCGCCTTGCTCTGTGTACGGGGGATGCGGCGAAGCCCTCAGCGGCTGGGATCTAAAGCTAAATCAAGTTTTTTTTTTTTATTCCTCTGTCCTGGACGAGCCAAATAATAATGAAGAAAAAACTGTAATGATACAAACGCCTTGGTGCCTTTTGTTATCCTTTTATTGAATCAGTCTAGGTGAAATCAGCAACGCTGTGTAGTTTTCTCGATGTGTTACAGCTCGACGTTTAATGAGAACACACAGGAACGCAAGCACGGCGGTGCGCCATTGTCTCGCCACCATACGCAACACCGGATTGCGGTGCCCGCGGTTTCGAATTTGCTCGTGATTACAAAGAGCCGCTGATGGTCCTTAAAATAAGTTGCTCAACTTGAAACGTTACAGACAAAAGCAATACCTTATTACATATTTTCTTTCCCCCCCCCCCATTTTCTTTTTTTTTTTCAAATATGGTGTGAATGAATTTGAAAAGGCTTTTCTTTTGGAGGACAGTCTTAATTCTATAAATGGTTTACTTTTGTGTAAGAAAATGGCTGACTGAAGAGTAATATGCCATTTCCAAATCCTTCGCAGCTGCTGGCCAATCGCAATTTCTTTTTTGTAAGTGGCAATGAAAGTTGCAGAGATGACAAGCAGTTACAGTGCTTTGAAAAAGTATTCATACCCCTTGAATTTTTCCACATTTTGTCACAGGGCCGTAGATCATTTTTTTCTCCTGGGGGGGGGGGGTTCAGCCTTGGGTACCCAGGGGAACATTATTAGCGTGCCTGTACAGGCTGCAATGGTCCCTGCTGCCACCTCAGCCAATAGGTAGCTGAACCTTCCTCAAAAGACCACCCCTCCTGACATCACCCGGGATTCCCTGATAAACGGCGGGTGGTAGGCATGTTAGTTTTTTAATGCAAATGTAGGAGACAGGTTGCGGCTGTGACAGGAGACTGGCTGCGTGGCTCCACAGCTCCAATAGCCTATGCTGTGCCATTGACAAATGCTCTAGGGGGGGTTTTAACCCTCCTGACCCTCCCCTTATCTACGCCCCTGTTTTGTCATGTTACAACCAAAAACGTAAATGTATTTTATTGGGATTTTATGTAATAGACCAAAACAAAGTGGCACATAATTGTGAAGTGGAAGGAGAATGTAACTAAGGGGCCCAAAGTGTGCCAAGAAATTATCCCCCACACCAGGGGGGATGGACTATGGCCAGGGGGGGTAGAAATTGTCCTGGCATCAGTAGGAGTAAACAGTGCCTCATCCTTAATATTATGGGGAGGAATAGTGCCCCAGTGTTAGTGTCAGTGGTAGGAGTTATGCCCCATTTTTGGTGTCAATAGGAGGAATAGTGTCTTGTATCAATGGGAGAATTGTACCTCAAGGGTTAGATAAAGGCAAGCAAAGGGCCGCATCCGGCCCCTGGCCACAGTTTGGAGATGACTGCCCTAGATGATTTACTTGTGTGATGAAGTCAAGACGAAGGGTGGTAACAAGACCGTGGACTGCAGCAATAGATAAATAGTTATTCTTCACTCCAAGAAGAAACTTTGATTAAGGGACATATGATGGCAGACTAAAGCGAGTGAGGACCAGTTAGCAATGGGCCTCTACTGCAGAGATGGATCAATAGTCGCTCTTCACTTCTATGAGGGACATATAATGGTGGATTTAAGTGAAGTGAAGACTGAACAGCGGTGGGCCCATACTGCAGTGATCAATAGGCATGCTTCACTCCCCGGAGTCTATAATTAGGGATGAGCCGAACACCCCCCCCTTTCGGTTCGCACCAGAACCTTTGAACGGACCGAACGTTCGCGCGACCATTTAGAACCCCATTGACGTCTATGGGACTCGAACGTTCGAATTCAAAAGTGCTCATTTTAAAGCCTAATATGCAAGTTATTGTCGTAAAACGGGTTTGAGAACCCGGGTCTTGCCCGAGGAAACATGTATCAATGGAAAAAAGTTTTAAAAACTGTTGTTTTTTTCAGGACTCCTGACTCCATTGATACATGTTCCCTCGGGCAAGACCTGGGTTCTCAAAGACCTTTTTTATAGGCATACTATAGACACCCAGCAGGTACAATATTTAAAGGAACTTTTCATTTTTTAAATTTTTTTTATTTAAGCATCATTAAAATCACTGCTCCTGAATCACACTGCTCTACACACTGTAACATTAACTGACTTGCCTGCCTGCTCTATCTACCTAATGGGCAGCCACTGTGCCCATCAAACGCAGCCACTGTGCCGTTAAACGCAGTGACTGTGCCCATCAAACGCAGCCACTGTGCCCATCAAACGCAGCCACTGTGCCGTTAAACGCAGTGACTGTGCCCATCAAACGCAGCCACTGTGCCCATCAAACGCAGCCACTGTGCCGTTAAACGCAGTGACTGTGCCCATCAAACGCAGCCACTGTGCCCAACAAACGCAGCCACTCTACCATCAACTGCTATTCAGGTGCCCGAAAAGGGGCCAGGCACCTGAACAGGGGGTGGCAGCAGCAACCATAGATAGATTCATGCAATGCATGAATCGATCTATGGTGATGATAGACAGGTGGCAGGAGAGAGGGAGCGATGCCCGTGCGCCCTTTATGGACGCACCGCCACTGCTGGACAGTGAAAAGAATAGCAGCACAGTGATGAGCTCTTCTTTCTCCTCCTACCTTCATGTGTTGGCATGCATGTTGCCACCACGTGAATGTGTTGGCTCTATGTGCTGCTTCTTCATCTCACACTCCAATCCATGCTGCACAGAGTTTGAAAGAGATTGATACCAGGTCAAATTCAGGTACTTACACCGCTTGCATTAAGAAATACATTTTACGATGGATTAATTACAAAGCAGCATTACGTTGTATACCTAATAGCTCATTTTACTGCTGAGTCAGGGGTCTTGCATATCATTTTATTTTTACTCTCCCTGAATATTCTACTGCCAGCCAGATAGAGCAGTGAGCTTATGGATAATGCAATGCTTCCTCGCCTCTCAGACTGTGCTTAAAGGTTAGTCTTCATCATAGCACAGCAATGAATTTGTGGTGCTTGGTAGTGTGGTCACAGTATGTAACGAGGAAATGTCATTTCATTAGAGGCATGGCGCCATTGGCTGCGGCTCTACCCGGCTCCATTAGTTGTGAAATGTAAGGAGGGTGACGGGGTCCTTCTGGGAGGAAGGTGTGCGCAGTCACCTACTGACATATTGCTGGAAAAGAAGAGCTCGAGGACTCATGTTAAGTTCAGCAGTGATGGAAAATAGTTTGCCCGCGGCACAGAATAGTCTAAACACTTTATGTAAGGGAGAAATGTCAGCAAATGAAAAGCAAAGTAGCAGTGTGTGGGACAGAATCCGCTGAGTGCACCATAGCGTGGGTATGAGCAGAGCACGCGATGGGCTTTAAAGGGCCATTGAAAGCAAATTACATGACCGATTATATAAGGTCAGTTGTAAATATAGGGGTAGATTCAGGTACATTTGCCCATTTCTTACAGAGGCGCAGCGTACCGTTTTGCCGCTGCGCCTCCGTAAATTTTCTGCGCTACGCTTGATTCCCGGAGCAGTAGCTCCTTAAATTGCATGGGCGCTCCTGAAAAATGCCCGGCGTAAGAGCGTGTAATTTAAATGATCCCATAGGGGGCGTGGATCATTTAAATTAGGCGCGTTCCCGCGCCAAACGTAGTGCGCATGCTCCGTCGGGAAACTTTCCCGACGTGCATTGCGGTAAATGACGTCGCAAGGACGTCATTTGCTTCAAAGTGAACGTGAATGGCGTCCAGCGCCATTCACGATTCACTTACGCAAACGACGTAATTTTTAAAAAAAAACGCGACGCGGGAACGACGGGTATACGTAGCATTGGCTGCCCCTGCTAATAGCATGGGCAGCCTTACGCAAAAACCGATGTACACAAACGACGTAAACTGCGTACGCAGGGCGCGCGTATGGTTGTGAATTGGCGTTAGTATGAAATTTGCATACTCTACGCTGACCACTACGGGAACGCCACCTAGCGACCTGCGTAAGAATGCAGCCTAAGATATGACGGCATAAGAGCCTTATGCCAGGCATATCTTAGGCTGCAGTTGGCGTATCGAGGTCCTGAATCAGGAGCATTCGATACGCCGGCGCAAGTAAGCAATTGCGCTGCGTAACTATGGTTACGCAGACGCAATTGCTCTCTGAATCTACCCCAAAGACTATGGCCCGGATTCACAAAGCACTTGCGCCGACGTATCTCGAGATACGCCGCGTAAGTGCAAACATGCGCCGTCGTATCTGTGCGCCGTGCCCACAAAACCAGATACGCCTGAAAATAGGCTTCATCCGACCGACGTAACTTGCCTACGCCGGGGTAGAGTGGGCGCATATTTAAGCTGGACGTATTTGGCGCTCCCAATGATTTTCTATTCACATATGCAAATGAGGGAGATACGCCGATTCACGATTCGGCGTAGCGTAAAGGAGATACGCTACGGCGGCATAAATATGTGCCAGTGTCTGTGAATCTGGGCCTATATACTTTTTTCCTGCATTTTTAATACATTTTTTAGATATATGAATATAGTAAAAATGTACTTATTTTATATATCTCGTTCTGGGAGGACGTCCCAGAATATGACATATATGACATCCTCACCTGCCTGAGCCACTAGGGGGCGCGCTCCCGCTGGCGGCGTGCAAGCGCACCCGCCGCATCACTGGGAACCCGATGCACGTGCCCGGCGGTCACGATTGCCCAGTAACTGAGCAGGACCGTGGATCTGTGTGTGTAAACACAGAGATCCTCGTCCTGTCAGGGAGAGGAGACCGATGGTGTGTCCCTTGTACATAGAGACACCGATCGGTCACCTCCCCCAATCAGTCCCCTCCCCCTACAGTTAGAATCACTCCCTAGGGAACACAGTTAACCCCTTGATCGCCACTTAGTGTTAACCCCTTCCCTGCCAGTCACATTTACACAGTAATCAGTGCATATTTATAGCACTGTTTTGCTGTATAAATGTGGACGGTCCCAAAATAGTATAAAAAGTGTCCAATGTGTCCGCCATAATGTCGCAGTCACGATAAAAATCGCTGATCGCTGCCATTACTAGTAAAAAAAAAAAATGCTATAAATCTATCCCCTATTTTGTAGCCGCTATAACTTTTGCGCAAAACAATCAATATACGCTTATTGCGATTTTTTTTTTACCAAAAATATGTAGAAGAATACGTATCGGCCTAAACTGAGGAATTTTTTTTTTTTTTTTTATATATATATTTTTTTTAGGGGGATATTTATTATAGCAAAAAGTAAAAAATATAGATTTTTGTTCAAAATTATCGCTCTATTTTTGTTTATAGCGCAACAAATAAAAACCACAAAAGTGATCAAGTACCACCAAAAGAAAGCTCTATTTGTGGGGAAAAAATGATAAAAATGTAATTTGGGTACAGTGTTGCATGACCGCGCAATTGTCATTTAAAGTATGACAGCGATGAAAGCTGAAAAATGGCCCGGGCAGGAAGGCAGTGAAAGTGCCCGGTATTGAGGTGGTTAAAGTTCATGTTCGTGTAAAGGCAGGCGTCCAAATACTTTTGGCCATATAGAGCTAGATTCAGGTAGCTCGGCACATCTTTGTTCCGGCGTAGCGCATATGAGATCTCATATGCGCTACGCATCACGTCGCATATACTCCCTAGTATACGACGGCTCAATGCGAACGACGTGAACGTAACCTACGCCCAGCCCCATTCACATACGACTTACGTAAACAACGTAAAATCCGACGGCTGTTCCGACGTCCATACCCTAACATGACTTACCCCTGCTTTATGAGGGATAACTGTACGCCGGACATACGACTTACGTAAACGGCGTAGCTTACTGCGACGGGCGCAAGTACGTTCGTGAATCTGCGTATGTAGCTGATTTACATATTTGACGCGGAAATCTATGGAAGCGCCCCTAGCGGCCAGCGTAAATATGCGCCCAAGATCCGATGGCGTAGGAGACTTACGTCGGTCGGATGAGGCCAGAGTTCAGGCGTATCTAGTCTTGAGAATAAGGCGCATAGATACGACGGCGCATCTGTTCACTTACGCTGCGTATCTGTAGATACGCCAGCGTAAGTGTTTGCTGAATCTGGCTCAATGTGTATGTTGTGCTTGCTTTGCAGCATACTGTATTAGGTTAGGTGTAGCCGGTGCTGTCCATGGTGCTGAATTAGACCAGAGGAAGATATAGTGCTGCCCATGGTGCTGAACACGGCTACTGGTAAAGTGTATAGGTTCTGTCCATGGTGCTGCATTATATCACGGATGATATGGCGCTGAACACTGCCACTGACATTGAGGTAGATTCAGAAAGCAATTACGCCTGCGTATCCATAGATACGCAGCGTAACTGCTAAGTAGCGCCGGCGTATCTACTTTCTGTATTCAGAAAGCTAGATGCGCAAATGATGGAGGGGCATGCGGCTCTCGTTCTGGGATGATGTCATATGACACTCCCGTGGGGACGAGCAGTGGGGCGATTGCAGCCATGTGGTGTTGCTAGGTCACGGCGCAACCGCGATCTCTGTTAAGAGCCATGGCCGTGGCTCTTTAACCATTTGATCGGCTGTGTCCAATCACAGCCGGTTACATGTAAACACGGATATGCCGGTAATCGGCTCTTATCGACTCACACTGACAGATCAGCAATCAGTGCCCACCAGTGCCAGCAATCAGTGCCCATTAGTGATGCCAGTTAGTGCCCCCTATCAGTGCTGCCCATCTATGCCAATCATTGCTGCCCATCAATGGCCATCAGTGCCACCCATAAATGCCCATCAGTGCCCACGAGTGCCACCCATCAGTGCCGCCTATCAGTGCCACATATCAGTGTCCATAAGTGCGGCATATTATTGCCCCCTCATCAGTGCCACCTCATCAGTGCCCATCAATGCAGCCTGCCAGTGCACATCAGTGTTGCCTCATCAACGCACATCAGTGAAGGAGATGAGGCAACACTTTTTTCAAAATGTTCTGACCTTTTTTTTGGTAAAAAATAAATACCCAGCAGTGATTAAATAGCACCAAAATAAAACTCTATTTGTGGGAAGAAAATTATAAAAAAATCACATGGTTACAGGGTAGCATGACCGCACAATTGTCATTCAAAACAAGAAAGTGCCTAGTAGGCAAGTGTTAAAGTTCATGTGCGTGTAAAGGCAGACGTCCCAATACTTTTGACAATATAGTGTGTATATATGATGCTAGGTCCACTTTAAGTCTTTATATGCAGGTCTCCTGGAAAATTCAAGGGTTTAAAAGCATGTCATATTGCGACACAGCGGTTGTGTACATGCATCCGCATGTCCCAATTGACAATAATGTGGTGCTGTCATGGAGATGCACACAACACCTGCGCATCCCCATGCCGGTCAAACACTCTGAAGGAAAATATGTAAACAGTTCTGCACAGGGTACACTCTTTTCTTTTTTATTTATTTTTCTCTCTTTCTCTTACTTTCTTCCTTCCTTTCTCTCTCTCTCTTTTTTCCTCTCTCTCTTTCTTTCTCTCTGTCTTTCTTTCTTTCTTCCTCCCCCTTCCTTTCTTTTATTCTTTCTTTCTTTCTTTGTTCCTTTCTTTCTTTCTTTCTTCCTTCCTTCCTATCTCTCTCTCTTTTTATCTCTGTCTCTTAATTTTTCTCCCTTTCTTTCTCTCTGTATTCCTTCCTCTCTGTCTTCCTTCCTTCCTTCTTTCCTTTCTTTCTTTCTTTCTTTCTTTCTTTCTTTCTTTCTTTCTCTCTTTCTTTCTTTCTTTCAATTCCCCCTTTCTTTCTTTCTTTCTTTCTTTCTTTCTTTCTTTCTTTCTTTCTTTCTTTCTTTCTCTCTCTCTTTTTTCCTCTCTCCTTTTCCCCCTTTCTTTTTCTCTCTTTCTTTCTTTCTTTCTTTCTTTCTTTCTTTCTTTCTTTCTTTCTCTCTTTTTTTCTTTCTTTCTTTCTTTTTTTCTTTCTTTCTTTCTTTCTTTTTTTCTTTCTTTTTTTCTTTCTTTCTTTCTTTCTTTCTTTCTTTCTTTCTTTCTTTCTTTCTTTCTTTCTTTCTTTCTTTCTTTCTTTCTTTCTTTCTCTCTTTCTTTCTCTCTCTCTTTTTTCCTCCCTCTCTTTTTCTCTCTGTCTTTCTTTCTTTCTCCCTTCCTTTCTTTCTTTTTTTTCTTTCTTTCTTCCTTTCTCTTTCTTTTTTCCTTTTCTCTTTCTTTCTCGTTCTTTCTTTCTTCCTTCCTCTCTCTCTCTCTCTCTTTTTTCCTCTTCCTTTATTATTCCTCCCTTTCCTTCTATCCTCGCAACTATTTATGACCTGCAGTTCCAACAACTACTCCCCCCTCCCCGCTCTGTTCAGTGACTAGGCTGTGACCTTTGCGGGTAGAATGTAGGGATTTAGGTACAAAGCGGAATGCCGAATCTCTGCAGCAAGGATGAGTCAGTCTGTCTTTTCTTGCATGCAGTTGGCTCATGATAATGACGGACATTTTATTTGCTGTTCTCTTTTCTAGAGGGAGTAATTGACATTCTGAAAAATGGCCGTGTTATTACGATTTGACGTATCGGGAGGCGGTGAGCGGGAGGGATAATAATCGCCCTTAATGCCCAGCCTGGTTTACAGGGGACATCCTAAAAGCATTAACATTTTCCACAGAAAACCAATAACATTTATCAGCTTTCACTCCACAGCGCAGGAATCTGAGAGTTATTTTGTTCCTGCGTTCACATCTCCCATCTGTCCTTCATCTTTCGGAACCAAATCTCTGTCCCCATTTCTCCCAATGTTTGCCTCTTTTAGGGCTGATGTATAGACCTTTAGTTAGAAAAAAAATGCTCTATTTAAGTACAAAAAGCACCAAAACGTTCTTTCGACCTCTAAATGATGGCTGTCGTGGTAGAAAAAGAGAATGGGGTAGATTCATAAAGAAGTTACGCTGGTGTATCTATTGATACGCCGCATAACTTCTAGGATGCGCCGGCGTATCTTTTTTCTGTATTCAGAAAACAAGATACGCCGGAATTTGGCTAAGATCCGACTGGCGTAAGTCTCTTACGCCGTCTTATCTTAGTTGCATATTTACGCTGGCCGCTAGGTGGCGCTTCTGTCGATTTACGCAAGGAATATGCAAATTAGGTAGATACGCCAATTCAGAAACATACGTCCACCCGGTGCATTTTTTTTACGTCGTTTACGTTAGGCTTTTTCCGGCGTAAAGTTACCCCTGCTAAATGAGGCGTATCCTTTGTTAAGTATGGACGTCGGGCCAGCGTTGAATTTTCCGTTGATTACGTCGTTTGCGTAAGTCGTTCGCGAATAGGGCTTTGCGTAATTTACGTTCACGTCGAAAGCATTGGCTTTTTGCGGGTTAATTTGGAGCATGCGCACTGGGTTACGTTCACGGACGGCGCATGCGCCGTTAGTCAAAAACGTCATTTACGTAGGGTCATGTTTTATTTACATAAAACACGCCCACCTCTTCACAATTTTAATTAGGCGCGCTTACGCCGGCAGATTTACGCTACGCCGCCGTAACTTAGGGCGCAGGTTCTTGGTGAATACAGAACCTGCCTCACTAAGTTACGGCGGCGTAGCGTATCTGAGATACGCTACGCCCGCACAAAGTTACGGCGGGCTATCTTAATCTAGCCCTTTGTATTGATTCTTTGTGGTCTTTATAACTGGGGTGTGGTGGGGGGTGTCCTTTGTTTTTATACTTTATGCTTAGCCAGTAAAAAATAGGGGATTAAAGGGAGGGGATAGGGGGACAATAGGGAATTTATATGAAGCACAAAAAAAAAGGGTGAAGGTGTTTGGTGTGTCCTCTATTGGATACGGCACCTCATCCCAATGGTAGTGGCAAAGAAGAGGGAATTGAGGGGATTATCACCGTGCCTTACAAAAAAAAATTGTTTTAGAAACAGTATTAAAAGAAGACAATATTTTATTACAGTCAGTTAATCAATAATACAAACAATGTTGAGGTGGCATATACATTCATAGATGAATATGGAACAGTTTCCCAACATGTTTCGCCAAATCGTTGGCTTCTTCAGGGGCGTGAAAAATCATACAGTAAAACAACGTATTCTATAAGAAAAAATAATAACAGTATTAGTGAAAATCATCAAAAAGCTGGAAATCAGACAGATGACCGAAAAAAGAAGGTCCAAAATCATGAGGGCATCACAGATACACTAGACGCATAAATGAATCACACCTACCCACGGGAACGAGGATCGGGTCAGCCGCTGTGCCCAGGGCAATAACACGGACAAGGAAGGGGGCGAGCACCAGGGAGAAAGCCTTGCATTACTGTGTGGAGTTACAGACAAAATGCAGCAAAAGAGAAATCGGCCGATCAAGAGAACGTTCAGAACATTACAACGTTTCTGGAGGGTAAAATGATTCCTTGATATTTGTTTCAATAGCGCATTTAGCTGTTTGGCAGGAACTGGCCTTTAGGTGAACCAAAAGCAAGAAACTCAACAGGGAAAATGACAAGTCATAATTGATGAGCTAGCATGCAGATCTGGAAAAATCTGTGAACCGAACAAGACGTGTCCCGGACCTCATAAAACAGAATGTGAAATGAAGCCAGCAAGCGAATGGGTTTGCCGGTGAAAATATTTAGCAAAAAATTTAGCTGTTTGGTTAGATGTTAAGTACTGTAGATGTAAATTTACTTACTAAAATCTCATGGAAGCTTTCATGTGTTCATAGATCTTCAGAAGTCATTTTCAATACTTTCAAAATCTGCAGCTTTACTTTTAAATCTGCACCAGGGATTATGTTAATAACCACTGGTGATCCTGCCATGGCAATCCTTGTTCAGGCACTTCTTTTATGCTCTGACAACCAGTGCCGGTGTTCTGTCAAGTTCTCCAACCTGTCAAAAAAAAAATCCAACTGCTTCACTTCCGGTTTCTTGAAACCAGCAGTAATTGGAATTTTTGACGAAATTGGTGGTTGGACACCCTGGGCCAGATTCAGAAAGGAGATACGACGGCATATCTCTGGCGGGGTCGTAACTATGCGACTGATTCAGAGAATCAGTTACGCATAGATTTCCCTAAGATCCGACCGGCGTAAGTGTCTTACACCGTCGTATCTTAGGCTGCATATTTACGCTGGCCGCTAGGTGGCGCTTCCGTATAGTTACGCGATGAATATGCTAATTAGGTAGATACGCCGATTCAGAAACGTACGTCCGGCCGGCGCATTTTTTTACGTCGTTTACGTTAGGCTTTTTTCGGCGTAAAGTTACCCCTGCTATATGAGGCGTAGCTAATGTTAAGTATGGACGTCGTTCCCGCGTCGAGTTTTGAAAATGTTACGTTGTTTGCGTAAGTCGTTCGCGAATAGGGCTGTACGTAAGTTACCTTCACGTCTAAAGCAATGACGACTTGCGGCGTAATTTCGAGCATGCGCACTGGAATTTTTTCACGAACGGCGCATGCGGCGTTCGTAAAATACATCAAATATGTGGGGTCACAGTGAATTTACATAAAACACGCTCACATCATCCCCATTTGAATTAGGCGGGCTTACGCCGACACACATACGTTACAACGCCGTAACTAAGGGCGCAAGTTCTTTCTGCATACGGAACTTGCGCCCTAAGTTACGGCGGCGTACCGTATCTGAGATACGTTACGCCGCGTCGACAGATACTGCAATGTATCTGAATCCGGCCCAACACTGGCAACCAAATAGAGTCTGGTGCAGGATATTAAGAGCGGAGTAAGAATTCTTACTCCGCTCTGATACTAGCCAACAAAATGGCCGCCTCCGAGGCGGTGACAACTTTGTCCCAGTTAGCCGCTGTGCTGTCAAAACAGCTCAGTCTTCCTGTAACAGACTCTATTTGGTTGTCTGTGTTGTGTCCAACCACCAATTCGTCAAAATCTCAGATTACTAAGGTTTTAAATAAACCGGAAGTGACGTGGTTGGAGTTTCTGATTGGTTTGGAGCAGGGGGTCTCCAAACTGCAGCCCTGGGGACGAATGTGGCCCTTTGCTTGCCTTCATCTGGCCCTTGGTGCACTATTCCATCCACTGACACCAACAATGGGGAATCATTTTTGTTACTGACACCAACAATGAGGCACTATTCCTCCAACTGACACCATCAAAGGGGCACAATTCCTTCCATTGACACCAACTATGGGGCACTAGTCCTCCCACTGACACCAAAGATATGGTATTGTTTACTCCCACTGGACACCTGGACATGTGTGACTCCCGATGGCCACAGTCCGGCCCCCCTAAAGTCTGAAGGATAGTAAACTGGCTCTTTCTTTAGAAGGTTTGGAGACCTTCTAAAAGAAAAGGACGTCTCCAACGGCTGATACCCTCTCACTACCTGGGTAGCCGTTATACCTGGTTTGGGGAAATTGACAGAACACCGGGACAAGGTCATCTTGAGCCCAGGGCGAACATGCCAAATTGTCATTGCCACCCCCCCCCCCCCCAAATATATCAGCAGTGTATGTCAGTGAAAATCAACCCCCCCCCCCAATTTTTTTTTAGCACTTATGTGCATGCTCAACCACTAAACATAAATCCCCCCTCCCAGTCCCAGTACAAATCTGCCCCCTTAGTGAAGTCTCCCCTCTCAAAAAAATTGAGGCATGCAGATGGACACCCTAGACTTATACCCGAGTCAATAAGTTTTCCCATTTTTTTGTGGTAAAATTTGGTGCCTCGGCTTATATTCGGGTATATACGGTACTTTTACTGCAGCAATATCCATAAAAATGATGCTGGCGTCTATATAACGTAGATCTCGGCGATGTGGATAGAGAGGCCGAACAAGGCGCAGACAGGAGGGAGGTGATTTTTCCAGTAAATAAAATAAGCTGTGTGTATTATTTTAGGAATATGAGGAAATAGATGTTTCCTGCTCAGGGCAGCCCTGATAATCAGCTCACCTCTCCCGGCGTGCCGCTATGTGGGTGTCATTACGCCGCGCAGGGTTTCCCTGTGTCTGCACCGAGTAATAAGAGTAAAGAAGATAAATGACTGTGACCGCAATGAAGTGATGGGGAAAATAAGCTGGGTGAATATGCCGCCTCTCATCATATAGAAATAATAAGCCCTTGTCCTCAATGTGGGCCGGGGATGGCGGATCGTGTGTCATAAAGACCTGGCTGGAATAATCATAGAGGAAAGACATTCCCATCCTGACACACAATGCTCAATTATCCTTCATTAGAGTGAGAAAGACGATGGCAGCCAGAGGGGCTCCTTAACCACTTCAGCCCCGGAGGATTTGGCTGCCCAATGACCTGGGCCATTTTTTGCGATTCGGCACTGCGTCGCTTTAACCACTTAAGCCTTTAGGCAGCTAAAGTCCCAGGCCAGGTTATGCGATTCGGCACTGCGTCGCTTTAACAGACAATTGCGCGGTCGTGCGACGTGGCTCCCAAGCAAAATTAGCGTCCTTTTTTCCCCACAAATAGAGCTTTATTTTGGTGGTTTTTGATCACCTCTGCGGTTTTTATTTTTTTGAGCTATAAACAAAAATAGAGTGACAGTTTTGAAAAAAATGCAATATTTTTAATTTTTCTAATATAAATATCCCCCAAAAATATATATAAAAAACGTTTTTTTCCTCAGTTTAGGCCGATACGTATTCTTCTACATATTTTTGGTAAAAAAAAAATCGCAATAAGCGGTTATCGGTTGGTTTGCGCAGTATTTATAGCGTTTACAAAATAGGGGATACATTTTTTTTTTTTTACTACTAATGGCGGCGATCAGCGATTTTTTTCATGACTGTGACATTATGGCGGACACTTCGGACAATTTTGACACATTTTTGGGACCATTGTAATTTTCACAGCAAAAAATGCATTTAAATTGCATTGTTTATTGTGAAAAATGACAGTTGCAGTTCGGGAGTTAACCACAGGGGGCGCTGAACGTATTAGGCTTCACCTAGTGTGTGTTTACAACTGTAGGGGGGTGTGGCTGTAGGTCTGACGTCATCGATTGTGTCTCCCTATAAAAGAGATGACACGATCGATGCAGCCGCCACAGTGAAGCACGGGGAAGCCGTGTTTACATACGGCTCTCCCCGTTCTTCAGCTCCGGGGAGCAATCGCGAGGGGGCGGCTAGAAACGAATAGCCGCTCCCTCGTCCTGGATCGCTCCCACGGAAGAACCCACCTGCCGCATGACCGGGGGGGGGGGCGGGTCCCGATCGGACCCCGACCCGCGGAAAGGCAGGGACATACATGTACGCCCATATGACTGTACGTGCCATTCTGTGGACGTATATATACATGCGGCGGTCGTTAAGTGGTTAACTGACAATTGCACGGTCGTGCGACGTGACTCCCAATCTAAATTGGCGTCCTTTTTTCCCCACAAATAGAGCTTTCTTTTGGTGGTATTTGATCACCTCTGCGGTTTTTATTTTTTGTGCTATAAACAAAAATAGAGCAACAATTTTGAAAAAAAAAGCTATATTTTTTACTATTTGCGATAATAAATATCCCCAAAAAATATATAAAAAAAACGAATTTATTTTTCAGTTTAGGCCGATAAGTATTCCTCTACATATTTTTGGAAATAAGCGTATATTGATTGGATTGCACAAAAGTTATAGCAACTACAAAATAGGTTATTGATTTATGGCATTTTTATTATTATTATTTTTTTACCAGTTATGGCGGGGATCTGCATTTTTTTGGGGGAATGCGACATTATGGCGGACACATCGGACACTTTTGACAAATTTTTGGGATCATTGTCATTTATACAGCAATCAGAGCTATAAAAATGCACTGATTACTGTGTAAATGTCATTGGCAGGGAAGAAGTTAAACACTGGGGGGCGATCAAGGGGTTAAATGTGTGTCCTAGGGAGTAATTCTAACTGTGGGGGGGGGGGATGACTAGGGAAAGAGACTGATCGGTGTTCCTATATACTAACACGGATCGGTCTCCTCTCCCTGACAGGATGTGGATCGGTGTGTTTACACATTTTCGTAACTTTAACCACTTGCTGCCCGCCAATGACAAATTGATGTCGGCAAAGTGGTTGTAGAATCCTGAATGGACATCATATGAAGTCCTCAGGATTTTGAGCCGCTGCGCGCCCCCGGGGGCACGCATCGCGGCGATCGTTGTTGCAGGGTGTCAGTCTGACACCCCACAACAACGATCAAGGTAAAGAGTCTCTCACGGAAACTCTTTACCACGTGATCAGCCGTGTCCAATCACGGCTGGTCACGATGTAAACAGGAAAAGCCGGTAATCGTCTTTTCCTCACTCGCGTCTGTCAGACGCGAGTAGAGGAGAGCCGATCGGCTTCTCCTGTGACAAGGGGGGTTTGTGCTGATCGATTATCAGCACAGCCCCCCCCGAGGATGCCCACTGGACCACCAGGGATGCCCACTGGACCACCAGGGATGCAAAAAAAGAAAAAAAAAGTATGCCACCCTAGACCACCAGGGATGACAATGACACAAAAAATAGATGCCAATCAGTGCCGCAATGGATGCCAATCAGTGCCCACAATGGGCATCACTGATTGGCAGGCATTGATTGGCATCCATTAGTACAACGCATACGATAGTGCCCATCTATGCCCATCCGTGCCACCTATCAGTGCTCATCCATTCCGCCTATCAGTGCCCATCCGTGCCGCCTATCAGTGCCCATCTGTGCCGCCTATCAGTGCCCATCCGTGCCGCCTATCCGTGCCGCCTATCCATGCCCATCCGTGCCACCTATCCGTGCCCATCCGTGCCCATCCGTGCCGCCTATCCAAGCCCATCCGTGCTGGCTATCCATGCCCATCCGGGCCCATCCGTGCCGCCTATCCAAGCCCATCTGTGCCGCCTATCCGTGCCGCCTATCAGTACCCATCCATGCCGCATATTAGTGCCCATCAATGCCACCACATCAGTGCCACCTCATCGGTGCCCATCAGTGCCGCCTTATCAGTGCCCGTCAGTGCAGTACCATCAGTGCCCATCAGTGAAGGAGAAAACATACTTATTTACAATGTTTTATAACAGAATAAAAAAAAAACGTTTTTTTTTCGAAATTTTCGGTCATTTTTTATTTTTTTTTGCAGAAAATAAATATCCCAGAAGTGATCAAATACCACCAAAAGAAAGCTCTATTTGTGGGAACAAAATTATAAAAATTTAGTTTGGGTACAGTGTAGCACGACCGCGCAATTGTCATTCAAAGTGCAACAGCGCTGAAAGCTAAAAATTGGTCTTGGCGGGAAGGTGTATAAGTGCCCGGTATGGAAGTGGTTAATAAACTCTTCAATATTCAGTAGATTAACATGCAAAAAAAAAAAAAACAGACGATCATTGGTCTGATAATCTCACCGTGTGTAGCAGGCATAAGGCCGCTGAATGATCGCCATGGCCAACAGGAACAGTTGCCCCTCCGGACACCTTAATACAACAAGGATGATTATTCTTCAGGCAAGTAGAGAGGTAGCAATTTCTCAGCCAATTCCCCGGTCTCCTGCGCCGTGTGATAACGCTACATTTCATAAACTCATTTATTGTTCTGTTTTCTTTCACAAATACCCACTTGGCATCAGAAAATAGGTTTTTAAACTAGAAAAGGGAGAAATTACTGCCTTGTCAATTTCACAGGTGTGAATACGCTACCAAGAAGAACATTAAGATAATCAAATGACAGGATTCAGAATAATTGCTAGGAGGAAAAAAGTTGGATTAGATGTTATGTTTTATGGCAGAGCTGAAAATTAAGAAATAGTGTGAAGCGATGTTATACTGTAAACACAGGGAGGCAAAAATGTAAAGTAATAAAACTACACCGCAGACAAGCCCACCTACCTGGGGAAGAATTAGGCTTCATGCACACGACCATAGAGCATACCGAGCCTGCCAAATGACATTCCCGGGACCCACTGCCTCTGCATGTAGCCACACGTTGGGAAGTTTTTTTTTTTTTTTTTACTGACAGCAAGTAAAAAACAGGAATTTTTCTCCTGCCAGTAAATGACAGTAAGGCCCCGTACACACGAGAGGATATCCGCTGGAAACGGTCCGCCGGACCGTTTCCAGCGGATAAATCCTCCTCTGGCGGATTTGGATATGATGGCTGTACACACCATCAGATCGAAATCCGCACGGAATACATCCGCGGTGATGTGCCGCGCCGTCGCCGCGACGATGACGCGGCGACGTGCGCGATGCTGGAAGGTAAATACTTCCACGCATGCGTCGAATCATTACGACGCATGCGAGGGAGGGGAGCGGATGGACTGATCCGGTGAGTCTGTACAGATACGCATGCGTGGAAGTATTTACCTTCCAGCATTGCGCACGTCGCCGCAGGATTACATCCGCGGTGATGTGCCGCGCCGTCATCCGGCGGACCGTTTCCAGCGGATAAATCCTCCTCTGGCGGATTTGGATCTGATGGCTGTACACACCATCAGATCGAAATCCGCGCGGAATACATCCGCGGTGATGTGCCGCGCCGTCGCCTCCACGATGACGCGGCGACGTGCGCGACGCTGGAAGGTAAATACTTCCACGCATGCGTCGAATCATTACGACGCATGCGAGGGAGGGGAGCGGATTGACTGATCCGGTGAGTCTGTACAGACGACCGGATCAGTCCGCTGGACTGGATTCCAGCGGATAGATTTCTTAGCATGCTAAGAAATTTTTATCCGCTGGGAATCCGTCGGCTGGATTTTTATCCGCCGGGAAATGTCCGCTCGGACGAACATACGACCGGATCTATCTGCTGGAACTGATCCGCGGATCAATCCCAGCGGATAGATCCGGTCGTGTGTACGAGGCCTAAGAGGAAAAGGTTGCCAGTAAAAAAAATATGGCTGTGACGATTGACTCCGAACTGCGCCTGCGCAGCTCGGGTCCGGAGGTGGCTGAGACCATCCAAGTGCCTGCTACAGTGTGTTTGGGCGGTACTGGCGGGGGCGGGTCTGGAGTGTGTCATGTGATGTCATGGTGCAAGGTAGCCGAGCGGAGCGGTCAGAGCCTCATGTGCAGGTCTGCTGGACGGGGGCAAGCCGGGAGAGGGACTGTCAGCGCTGTTTGGACTGGAGGGGAAAGAGACAGTGGCCTAGGGGCCACATGCACTTAGGCAGTTTTTGTGCAACTCTGCAAACCCTTATCTGTGTTTCCCTTTTGCCTTGTTATACCAATGGTCTTTATCACTCTTATGTAATGTGCCTCCAGTCTATGACTGTCTCTTGAATCATGTCCCCAGTCTCCAACAACTCCTACAGCTGTTTCACAGTCTCTGAAAGTCTCCTACAGCATGTCCAAAGTCTCTGACCATCTCTTGTATCATGTCTGCAGTCTCTGACAATTTCCTGCATCATGTCTGCAGTCTCTGACCATTTCCTGTATCATGTCTGCAGTCTCTGAACATTTTCTGTACATGTCTGCAGTCCCTGACCATCTGCTGTGTCATGTCTGCAATCTCTGACCATCTCCTGTATTATGTCTGCAATCTTAGACCATTTTCTGTATCATGTTTGCAGTCTTTGACCACCTCCTGTATCATATCTGCAATCTCCAACCATTTCCTGTATCATGTCTGCAGAACCTGACCATTGCCTGTATCATGGTTGCAGTCTCTGACCATTTCCTGTATAATGTCTGCAGTCCCAGACCATCTGCTGTATCATATCTGCAGTCTCACATATGCAATCTCTGACAATCTCTTGTATCATGTCTGCAATCTCTGTCCAATTCCTGTATCATGTCTGCAGTCTCTTACCATCTCTTGTATCATGTCTGCAGTCTCTTACCATCTCTTGTATCATGTCTGCAGTCTCTGACCATCTCATGTATCATATCTGCAGTCTCTGACCATTTCCTGTATCATGTCTGCAATCTCTGACCATCTCCTGTATCATATCTGCAGTCTTTGACCATTTCCTGTATAATGTCTGCAGTCCCAGACCATCTGCTGTATCATGTCTGCAATCTCTGACCATCTCCTGTATCATGGCTGCAGTCTCTGACCATTTCCAGTATCGTGTCTGCAGTCCCAGACCATCTGCTGTATCATGTCTGCAATCTCTGACCATTTCATGTATCATGTCTGCAGTCTCTGACCATCTCCTGTATCATATTCACAGTCTCTGACCATCACATGTATTATGTCTGCAGCCCCAGACCATCTACTGTAACATGCCTGCAGTCTCTGACCATTTCCTGTCTCATGTCTACAGTCCTTGACCATCTCCTGTATCATATCTGCAGTCTCTGACCATTTCCACGTATGCAATCTCTGACAATCTCTTGTATCATGTCTGCAATCTCTGTCCATTTCCTGTATCATGTCCGCAGTCTCTGACCATCTCATGTATCATGTCTACAGTCTATGACCATTTCCTGTACCATGTCGACAGTCTGACGATATCCTGTATTATGTCCACAGTCTCTGACAGTCTCTTCTATCATGCCCATAGTCTTTGACTATGTCTTGTTGTGTGTCTGCTTTCTCTGATACTGAATATTCACTGGATTTTATGTGCAGCTCTTTGGTGATTTCAGGGGGTTGCACCTAAGGCCCCCATATCAAGAAAGTTGACGACCACTGGTCTACAAGAAGAAAAATCAGACTATAAAAACTAGAACACAATGGGCTAGATTCAGGTACGAGATACGACAGCGTATCTCCAGATACGCCGTCGTATCTCTGAGTGTGCGGCGTCGTATCTATGCGCCTGATTCTTAGAATCAGTTACGCATAGATTTGACTAAGATCCGACCGGCGTAAGTCTCTTACGCCATCGTATCTTAGTTGCAATTTTACGCTGGCCGCTAGGTGGCGCTTCCGTCGATTTACATGAGGAATATGCTAATTAGGTAGATACGCCGATTCACAAACGTACGTACGCCCGGCGCATTTTTTTACGTCGTTTACGTTAGGCTTTTCCAGCGTAAGGTTACCCCTGCTATAGGAGGCGTATGCAATGTTAAGTATGGACGTCGTTCCCGCGTCAAATTTTTAAATTTTTACGTCGTTTGCGTAAGTCGTTCGCGAATAGGGCTGTACGTAAGTTACGTTCACGTTTAAAGCATTGACGATTTGCAGCAAAATTTGAAGCATGCACACTGGGATTCTTTCACGAACGGCGTAAAAAACGTCAAATACGTGGGGTCATGTTTTATTTACATAAAACACGCCCACCTCCTCAGAATTTGAATTTGGCGCACTTACGCCGGCAGATTTACGCTACGCCACCGCAACTTACGGAGCAAGTGCATTGTGAATACTGCACTTGCCTCTCTAAATTGCGGCGGCGTATCGTAAATACCATACGCTACGCCCGCACAACATTACGCAGGTCTACCTGGATCTAGCCCAATAAGAATGCAATCCAAGAAGGTCACAGACACAACTTGTTAAAAACGCGTAAAACAATGTAGCAATCTTTTGAGATTCGCAATACCTTTGTTCTTCACCCCATGCCTAAAACGTCACGCTGCGGCCATGTCACCCGGTCCATTGCTTTCATATTTGTCATCTCACACAGACAGTCTGATTTTGTGTTTCTTTTATCTGGTACAAGGAAAAGGCTGAATCTACTCATCCCATTTTCCCGATGCCCTGACCGTGCTTTTTTATTTTTCCCTCTGAAGCCGAGTGATAAATTAGGTGTCCGGACTGCAGAAAATTCTATGACTCCGTGAGGCATGAACGGAATATGCTGATCGATGGGAGCGGAAAGCTCCTTAAACACAGAACTTTAGGTTTCCATTCCGACGAGGAGATTCGACCGGCTTACATTGAATATCATTTGCATGATAGGTTTGTGCTGTTCTGTAATCAAATTAAAAGATTTAAAGGCGGATGTGTTATTTATTACGCTTTTATGGAACAGAGGCGCGTCGTAGTCTGTTGTGCATTTAAAATGGTTAGAAGTAGAATTCTGGAGACAGTTCTTTGACACGGCTTACATCCGGGATAAAAAGGAATATACGGATGAAATTACCATATTTATCGGAGTATAACGCGCGCTGGCGTATAACGCGCACCCCAATTTCAGAGGGAAGTTTCAGGAAAAAAAAGATTTTTTACATTTTGTGGTCAGTGGGCCAGATTCTCGTAGAATCGGCGTTGGCGTAGTGTAAGCCATTTACACTACGCCACCGCAACTTACTGGAGCAAGTGCCGTATTCTCCAAGCACTTGCTCCGTAATTTGCGGCGGCGTAGTGTAAATGGCCCGGCGTATGGCCGTGTAATTCAAAGGGGGCGGCTTGTATTTAAATTAAGCGCGCCCCCGCGCCGATTGAACTGTGCATGTGCCGGGCTGAAAAATAGCCCAGTGCGCATGCTCCAGCTCACGACGGAAAACGTCAATGACGCCGACGTGAGCGTCATTGACGTAAAGTCGTATTCAAGAACGACTTAGGAAAACGAAGTAACCGACGGAAAAAGACGACGCGGACCCGACGCCATACTTAACATGGCATACGGCGGACTGGCGTAAGGTTACCCCTCATATAGCAGGGGTAACCTTACGCTTACGTAAACGACGTAAACGACGAGTACGCGACGCAAATTTGTTCAGGAATCGGCGTATCAGGCTCATTTGCATAGTCAAATGAGACCTGAACGTAAACGCCACCTAGCGGTCAGCATTGTATTGCATTTAGAATCCGACGGTGTAAGTGACTTACACCAGTCGGATCCTAGCCTAATTCCCGCGTATCTTGTTTTGCGAATACAAAACAATGATGCGTAACTCTTTTGAGAATCTGGCCCAGTGTCCATAAATGCAGCCTATGTGCCCCATCTCCACCCTAAATGCAGCCTATTAGCTGGATTCAGGTAGACGTGCCTAACGTTAGGCAGGCGTGGCGTATCTCATATACGCTACGCCACCGTAAGTCAGAGAGGCAAGTGCTGTATTCACAAAGCACTTGCGTCCTAAGTTACGGCAGCGTAGTGTAAATGTGCCGGCGTAAGCACACCTAATTCAAATTGTGAAGAAGTGGGCGTGTTTTATGTAAATAAAGCATGACCCCACGTAAATGATGTTTTTAACGAACGCCGCATGCGCCGTCCGTGGACGTATCCCAGTGCGCATGCTCCACATTACGCCGCAAAGACTTATTGGTTTTGACGTGAATGTAAATTACGGCCAGCCCCATTCACGGACGACTTGCGCAAATGACGTAAAAATTTCAAAATTTGACGCGGTTCCGACGTCCATACTTAACATAGGCTGCGCCATCTTTTTGGTGGAATATCTTTAGGCCTGAAAACGCCTTACGTAAACGGCGTATCTTTACTGTGACAGGCAATCGTACATTCGTGAATAGGCGTATCTCGCTGATTTACGCATTCTAGGCGTAAATCGGCGTACACACCCCTAGCGGCCGGCGTAAATCGAAAGCTAAGATACGACGATGTTGGCGGTCGTATCTTAGCTAGATTTAAGTGTATCTCAATTTGAGAATACACTTAAATATACGACGGCGCAGATTCAGAGTTACGACGGAGTATCTACTGATACGCTGGCGTAACTCTACCTGAATCTGGCTATATGTGCCCAGCTCCAGCCTAAATGCAGCCTATGTGCCCAGCTCCAGTCTATGCGCCCCTAAGTTTTATTTGCCTAGATGCAGCCTATGTGCCCATTTGCAGCCTCACCTTCTCTTGTGGAGTCACCGAGCCGTCATCTCCGGTCATCCTGTTCCCTCACCTTCTCTCGTGGAGTCACCGAGCCGTCCACGCAATTGTCAGTTAAAGCGACGCAGTGCCGAAATGGCCTGGTCATTGGGCAGACAAATCCTCCGGGGCTGAAGTGGTTAAAATATAAAAACGTATGGACCATTATGTTTCTTGCACCCGGAGCTGATCATGGTAATCCTTGTTCTAGGACAAAAATATTCTAAGGCCCCTTTCACATGGGGCTTGCTCAGCGGGGATCGCTCCGTTGATCCCCGCTGAGCCGGCGGATGACAGGGCGGTCCCCGCACACTGTGCAAGGACCGCCCTGTCTTTTCTCCGCTCTCTCCTATGGGGGGATCAGATGAACACGGACCGTCTGTCCGTGTTCACCCGACCAGCCAGACGGATGGAAAAGTCGGTTTTTCCTCCGTCACACTTTGGCGGATCGGAGAGGGTCGGATGTCACCGCTGACATCCGTGGCTCCATAGAGGAGCACGGAGCGCCCGTTCAGGTCCGCAAAAAAAACTGTCAGGCGGACCTGAACGAGCCGCCCGTGTGAAAGAGCCCTTAAAGTGGAGGTTCACCAGAAAAGTTAATTTTTAACATTAAATTGAGGCTCATTTTGTCTAGGGGAATCGGGTGTTTTTTTTAAAATCGAAGCAGTACTTACCGTTTTAGAGAGCGATCTTCTCCGCCGCTTCCGGGTATGGTCTTTGGGACTGGGCGTTCCTATTTGATTGACAGGCTTCCGACAGGCTTCCGACGGTCGCGTACATCGCGTCACGAGTAGCCGAAAGAAGCCGAACGTCGGTGCGGCTCTATACGGCGCCTGCACACCGACGTTCGGCTACTTTCGGAAAACCGTGACGCGATAGATGCGACCGTCGGAAGCCTGTCGGAAGCCTGTCAATCAAATAGGAACGCCCGCTCCCGAAGACCATACCCGGAAGCGGCGGAGAAGATCCGACGGTCGCATACATCGCGTCACGAGTAGCCGAAAGAAGCCGAACGTCGGTGCGGCTCTATACGGCGCCTGCGCACTGACGTTCGGCTACTTTCGGAAAATCGTGACGCGATAGATGCGACCGTCGGAAGCCTGTCAATCAAATAGGAACGCCCAGTCCCGCAGCCCATACCTGGAAGCGGCGGAGAAGATCGCTCTCTAAAACGGTAAGTACAGCTTCGATTTTAAAAAAACGACCTGATTCCCCTTCACAAAATGAGTATCAATCTAATGTTAAAAATTAACTTTTCGGGTGAACCTCCAAAGTTTTTGCAACTTTGCCTATGATACCGGAGCTAAAGAAGCAACTTGACACCAGTATATCGCTGCAAAATCATTTATGTTTTCCTATTGCTAAATCATTTTTTCTCCATCACTTAAATGCATTCCACTTTAACTCATCAAATGTAAAAAGGAAAAAAATAAATACAATATTATTATATTATTTAAACTGGCAGCTACGTGGAGAGCTGGTGCAATCAAACTATTAGGGCAATTACAGGGGCTTGTTATCGGGAAAGCTTGTAAACAAGCACCTGAGCAGAGAAACAACTCTCACCTACAAGAAATCAGACTGCGGAACTTTCCTGACATTTAGAACGTACATTTCTTAAATAATATCACTTCAATGTTGCTATTTTTCCGGTCTACTGGGAGCTCTGAGAGCCATTAAATATTGATGCAAATGAAACAGTTTCCTCTTAAAAGGCAAACTTTTAAACATCTGTTAAAATAAACTTAAAACTGCATGCGACATTAGGCAAAACGAGAGATAACTTCATTAATATGCTAAATTATGTATTAACTGTGGGTGTCAGTACATCAAAATAATGTCAAGGCCTGGGATGTGAGAGGAATGTGAATGTAATAGGTGGGAGCCGGGATGGTGACAATACATGACTAAGAAGAATTTTGCACGAGATGTGGGTTTTAAGTAGGAATGCCATGTGACTGGTATTTTACCAGCCTGACTGGTAAAAAAGAGAATTGTAGCCGGTGCTGTTAGCAGCAAAGAGACCATAAGAGAAAGTAAAAAAACGGTTGGTGTTTTGAATGCCCAAGGTGCCCATTGGGATGTGTCTCTTAATACCTGATGACCAGTGGCAGCTGGTGCTTAAATTTTTTTGGGGGGGCGCAAACAAACTGAAAAATTCTGGAAAAAAAAAAACAATTGTAGCCACTGTACCAAACGCAGCCATTGTGCCCATCACACGCAGCCACTGTGCCCATCAAACTCAGCCACTGTGCCCATCAAACTCAGCCACTGTGCCCATCAAATGCAGCCACTGTGCCCAGCAAACGCAGCCACTGTTCCCACCAAACACAGCCACTGTGCCCATCAAACGCAGCCACTTTGTCAATCAAACACAGCCACTGTGCTCCAAGTGCTGCCACTGAGCCCCAAATGTTGCCACCGTGGCCCAAATTGGGCCACTTTGTCCCAAATGTTGCCACTGTGCCCCAAGTGCTGCCACTGTACCCCAGATATTGACACTGTGCCCCATGTGCTGCCACTGTGCCCCACGTGCTGCCACTGTGCCCCAAATGTTGCCACTGTGCCCCTGTCATCTTCCCAACACTTGCCTTGTCTCGGGTGGGCAGCGGGTGACGGGGGCAGGTGGCGAGAGGCAAGCGGTATCCGGTGTCCAGTGTCCTCCATCTTCCCTGACCCCCGATTGCTTATCCCACCCGCTCCTCCTCTCATCCTGTGCTGCGATTGGACACAGCGCCTGTCGTTTCAGCCAATCATGTGACAGGTAACACAGACCCGGTGCACCTGATTGGCTGATAGGCGGTTCAATGTTGGGAAAGCGAATTCCTTCGCTTTCCTAACATACAGCTGAGTGAGAAGCGAACACACAGCATTGTGCCCGCTTTTCACTTTTTTGGACACGTATTAGAGCCTATGGGTGCATAAAAAAAAACACCCCCACCGCTGTAATTCAGGTGCCCGGTGCCTGAAAAGGGGCCAGACAGCTGAATAGGGGGTGTCGGCAGCGACCATAGATAGATTCATGCAATGCATGAATCTATCTATGGTTTAGAGAGTGACAGGAGAGGGGGGGCGGCGCTCCTGTTCCCCTTTATGGATGCAACGCCACTGCTTGATGACCCCTCTGAGGACTTAGGATCGGGACCCTCGAGGCACTGAGAACAAGTTCTACCTTGCATGAAGACAGGGGTATTCTCCACTTGCACCCATGGAAGGTTGCATATTATACCTGTTTGGGCTACCACAACCCCTTTAATGCATCCTAACACAAAGGTTTACAACCCCTTTAATTTTCTGAACTTATTTGTTTTCATTTCTTTGTATGGATTGCATAGGTTATTACCAATATGTGGTGAATATTTCATGTCAATACCACCTTTAGTGCGGGTTCACACCGCAACTTGGGATCCGACTTGTGTTGCCACAAGTCGCACGACATGAAAAATTCAATTGAAGTGAATGAGAGCCGTCTTAATGCACACTACTGAAGTCGCTCCGACTTCAGAAAAGGTTTCTGTACTACTTCAAGGCGACTTCTAGGCAACTTGTACCCATTGATTTCATTGGAAGTTGCCTCCAAAGTCAGATCACATCTTAACTGAAGCAACTTTACAGGAAAAGAAAATAGTTTACCCAGGCAAACCCCTCCCTCCCACAGATCTGATTATTGAAGTCGCTTTGCGAAGTCGCGCTGTAAGTCGGGTTGCCCCTGTGTGAACCAGCACTTAGAAATATATTTACCTAGAGAAATGGTGACGTGTTCAATACGTATTTTACTTTCTGTATATACAATGAATAAATACGGTAATTGGTATCTTTGCAGGCATAGGTGTGATCTCCCAGACTTTGGGGACGCCGTACCGGCCGGCCGTAGGTCTCCTGGACTCCAAACTTGGAAAACATGTAGCCTCTTCCTCCACAAGTGTGCAGAGTTTGTTGTCCAGGGGACCTACGGCCGGGGAGCACTGATTTTTCAAAGCCGGGCACCCCTTCCATAGACTCTCATGTTAAATGTCAGTCTAGTCATTGACTAGTGTAGATCAGATAGCCCAACCTTCCCCTATCCCTTTTACCCCCCTTCATTATAAACCCCTTCCTTTTACCCATTAACGAGAGAGACACAGAAGTTGGAGTAAAATGGCCACAACAGCCTTTTTCATTTAAAACTCACAAATTAAATATTTAAATACATTTAAATAATTCCAAATAATTCCAAAACTTTATTCATTAACATTTTAACCAAACAACTTTATTAACACCAGTCTAATTGGTCTTTGACAGCAACCCCACATTGACCTTTCTTTCCATCATTACACAGCGGTACCATTACCATACCCGGCCTCCAGCCGACTCCAGCTCGGAGACACCCCTTTTCCCCCGCAGTGCACCATAACCGTATTCCAGCGGACACCGCTCCACTGGAATAACCCCAGAAGGGGTCCATCCCACCGATGAGCCCCCCCCACCATTTCCATTCCATCTGTTAACTGTCACCATCAAAGACCAAGGACACCGCCACAGCTGTCATGACAACCCTTCTCCCGAACCTAAAAGAAAAGAAAACAAACGCACAACACCAAACATACAACAAAACGGGGAGGGTGGGAGGGAAAACCTGCCTCCCTGTGTGTAACTCTACCGGCAATGCAGCCACGTGTGAACCCCCGCCCCCTATATATAGGGCTCCTCCCCTCTCCACACATTAACCTACGGCCACTCCCCTGAACCGCCTCCTTCCCCCATTAACTCTCTGTTGACCATACTCCACTCCAGTCATGCCCGGCCCTACGTTATCTTCTTTTCTGTCCTGTCACTCCGGGCCTCTCTGGACACAGTGAGGCATGGGCACAGTGAGGCATGCACATGGACACAGTGAGGCACATGGGCATGCAGATGGACACCCTGGCAAGGATTCTCGTAGAATGCTGTATCTTTGCGGCGGCGTAACGTATCCGATTTATGTTACGCCTCCGCAACTTAGACGGGCAAGTGCTGTATTCTCAAAGCACTTGCTCCGTAAGTTGCGGCGGCGCATCGTAAATCGGCCGGCGTAAGCCCACCTAATTCAAATTTGGATCAGGGGGGCGTGTTTTATGTAAACCTACTGTGACCCGACGTGATTGATGTTTTTCCCGAACGGCGCATGCGACGTCCGTGGAATTTCCCAGTGTGCATTACTCCAAAGTACGCCGCAAGGACGTCATTGATTTCGTCGTTGATGACGTCCAGCCCCATTCACGGACGACTTACGCAAACGACGTAACTTTTTCAAATTTCGACGCGGGAACGACGGCCATACTTGACATTGGTACGCCGCACTTTTGCCTCATATAGCAGGGGCAACTATACGCCGGGAAAAGCCTAACATAAACGTCGTAACTTTACTGCGTCGGCCGGGCGAACGTTCGTGAATTTGCGTATCTAGCTGATTTACATATTTCGACGCGTAAATCAGCTTACACGCCCCTAGCGGCCAGCGGAAAAATGCAGTTACGATCCGACAGGGTAAGAGACTTACGCCTGTCGGATCTAATGGATATCTATGCGGAACTGATTCTAAGAATCAGACGCATGGATACGACGGCTCGGATTAGGACTTACGCTGACTTACGATGGCGATGGCGCTGCGCCGTCGTAAGTCCTTTCAGAATCTGGGCCCCTAGGCTTATACTTGAGTCAATACTTTTTCTTATTTTTTTGTGGTAAAACTAGGTGCCTCGGCTTATATTCGGGTCAGCTTATACCGTACTCAAGTATATACGGTATTTGCTAATAATATTCCCCTGAACTCAATTACATTAATACATTTCTAATTTCTCTAAAACCTTGTGAAATCAACACTGTGAATCTCCCTCCGGGACCTTTAATTTGACAATGAACCGCTGGATTATGCAATTTATTTATCTTTACACTTTGGATTTCCACCAATTGATGAATTTATAAACTCTCCTGTAATTGTCCTCTAAGACATCAAAGGGGAAAAAAATCCTCACCCGGGAGCTGAAAAATTAATTTTCAGAGTAAATATTATACTGTTTTTTGGCCTAGTCTGACAACAAACAATCAAGTTAATTTGTTTCCGCCAAACCCCAAGGCTGCCTGGCAAAAGTCGAGCGTTCATTTCACTTTGTAAGAGCGCCACGCGGCGCTGACTTGCGGCCGAGAAGGAAATATGGTATGTCTGATTCCCGAAAGATTAATTTTGCTCGGTGTACATCAATGTGTTATCAATGCATTACTTTTGCATGCTGGGAGAGTATGTTTAGATTTCTAAAAAACAAGATTGCTAAATTAACGAAAATTAGTTTATTTTCAATGCATCATTAATATTTTGGAAATTGTTCCTTTCAGCTGTTTTTTTTTTTCTTTTTTCTTCTTGCTGCTCTTTGATTTATCACACAGTTCATCAAACAGCAAGTCATAGCTTTCAATGCAGCTTATTTCACTAATGGCTGACAGTGAGCTGAGAGCCCAATTATCGGGCCGCTATGCGCTTGCAGGCTCTGTGGGGCTCTGGTTAACATGGAGCAGGATACGAGGGTTAATATGAAATTTCCAGCCATATGCTGGAAGGTTTACATTGTTGTTTGTCTTGAAGCAGAAAAACCTTATATTTCATGCATGCACAAAGATGGGATAATTGGCCCACATTCAGAAACAAAGAAATTCTCTCTAGGTCACTTATTAAGGAATTTTAAGAAACTTTTGTGAAGGTTCATATCTGCTTCTGTACTGTAGATAATGAGACAGAAGAGATGTCAACCTATTAAAACAGTGGGGATGAGTTGGGTTCAGTATGAACTCAGCTGTCACATGATCGCTTCCCCCCCCTGGTCCAAAAAGTTGGGGTTGGAGCAATCCCCACCCTGAGGCTTCACATGCCGAGAGCGGCCTCATTGACCCAATCTGGCATAATGACTAATTAGTTCAATGACACTGACCTAATATGGCCACAATATATCCACAATATTGACTTACCGTATATACTCGAGTATAAGCAGACCCGATTATAAGCCGAGGCACCTAATTTTACCACAAAAAAAATAGGAAAACCTATTGACCCGAGTTTAAGCCTAGGGGTTGGGAAATGCAGCAGCCGCTGGTAAACAATGCCCATCTGCAGCCTCACTGTGCCCATCTGCAGCCTCACTGTGCCCATTTGCAGCCTCACCTTGTTTACGGTCTCCCGCTCTCCACTGTACTGTTGGGTTTG
This sequence comes from Rana temporaria, assembly GCF_905171775.1. Lineage (NCBI taxonomy): Eukaryota > Metazoa > Chordata > Amphibia > Anura > Ranidae > Rana > Rana temporaria. The sequence goes on along the minus strand of NC_053499.1, from coordinate 16,859,784 downwards.
AGCCACGGCGACTCCGAAACACTGCAGCGCTATACAGACTTCTAGAGGCGGTCGCAACAACAGCTGAAAAACTCGGCTTATACTCGAGTATATACGGTAATATGGCTACATGACCAATTATGTCAATGACATTGACCTAACATGGGCACATGGCCAACTCGGTTAATTACCTTGACCTAACATGGCAAAATGGCCATATTGACAATGCCATTGTCATGTAGCCCTTATAGGTAAATTGTGTCCAAGCATCCCCACTCTTTAGTTTGGGGTTGAGATGCTCATGGCATCATTGACCTTATATGGCTGCATTGCCAATTAGGTCAATGACATTGACCTAATATGGCCACATGGCCAATTAGGACAAAAAGATTGACCTAACATGGCCACAAGGCCAATTCGGTCAAAGACATTGGCCCAATGTAGCTGCACGACCAATTAGGTCAATGACATTGACTTAACATGGACACTTAGGGCAAAATCCTCAAAAGAGATACGACTCAGTAACTGCTGTTACTCCGTCGTATCCCTGGTCCTAACTATGGAACTGATCCACAGAATCAGTTTCCCATAGTTAGGACGAAGATCCGACATGTGTAATTGAATTACACTGTCGGATCTTAGGATGCAGTACCGCATCCGCCGCTGGCGGGCATTTTGCGTCGAAATGCTGCCTCGGGTATGCAAATTAGGACTTACGGAGATCCACAAAGCTTTTCAGCTTCGTTTTTTCTCCGTAAGTTTTATTTTGCAAACGCAAAATTAGGGCTGCTTTTACAAGGTGTAAACTGTTTACACCTTGTAAAAACAGACCTTTCTTGCTCGCGACGCGATTTTTTTAAAATTTCAATTTTTTTTTTGGCGCCGTATCTTTTTTTTTACCCAACGCAACTTTATTGTCCCGTCGCAATCCACAAAGCCCGACGTAACGTAATTTCGCGCTATACACGTCAGGAAAATGACGTCACGAGCATGCGCAGTGCGGCCGGCACGGGAGCGCGCCTCATTTAAATGGTAATCGCCCCCTGGAGAAGAGGAACGCCTTGCGCCGGCCGGATTTAATTTACACCGCTCAAAATTTCTAGGTAAGTGCTTTGTGGATCGGGCACTTAGTTAGAGATTTTGCGGCGGTGTAACTTAAATGGAAAAAGTTACGTTGCGCCAGGTTTTTGAGGATTAGGCCCTTAGTCAATTACTTTGACCTAAAATTGCCAAATTGGCCAATGTCATTGACCTAATAAGCCATGTGATCATATTAGGTAAATTATGTTACAAACATCTTTTTGTTAGTGTTGGGATACTCATGGCCACATGACCAATGAAATTGACCAAACATGGCCAAAAGACCATATATGGTAAATTGTGTCATGAACATTCCCACCTCTTTGCTTACATGCAGCAGTAGAACGAGGACTGCTCTGGCTGCAGCCAATTGGACTGGTAAGAGTTATGATCATGTGATTGCTTTTCATGGGCTTTGCTAAATTGCATTCAAACTGAACCCAGCTCATCCCTAGAAAACAGTCAAGTTCCTCCACCCCAAACTCACTCATCCAGTCATGTTGAAACAGGAAGGGGCCATCCCCAGACTGTTCCCACAAAGTTGGGATGATGTGATGGAGAAAGTACAAATACAGTTGTTAGGTGTGGGTGTAGGTGTAGGTTAGGTGTACGCTGATTTACGCCTAGAATATGTAAATCAGCTAGATACGCCTATTCACGAATGTACGCCCGGCCGTCGCAGTACAGATACGCCGTTTACGTAAGGGGTTTTCAGGCGTAAAGATAAACCACCAAAAAGATGGCACAGCCAATGTTAAGTATGGACGTCGGAACCACGTCAAATTTTTCAAGTCTTACGTCGTTTGCGTAACTCGTCTGCGAATGGGGCTGGCCGTAAGTTACATTCACGTCGAAAGCATTGACGATTTGCCAACATGATTTGGAGCATGCGCACTGGGATACGTCCACGGACAGCGCATGCGCCGTTCGATCGAAACGTCATTTACGCGGGGTCACACTTAATATACATAAAACACGCCCACAGCTTCAACATTTGAATTAGGCGGGCTTACGCCGGCCCTAATAAGCTACGCCACTGTAACTTTGGCCGCAAAATCTTTGAGAATACCATACTCGCCTCTCAAAGTTACGGCGGCGTAGCGTATAGGAGATACGCTACTCCCGCCTAAAGGTACGTGAATCTAGCCCATAGTGTTTGGGGGTTCTGAGTAATTTTATCTATCTATATATATAAAACTCAACGTGTCTGTGTGTGTATGTATGTATGTATGTATGTATGTTCCAGCATCACGTTCAAATGGCTAAAGATATTAACATGAAACTTGGCACACATGTTACTTATATGTCAGCAACAAACATAGGATAGGTGGTTTAACCCTTACCCACCCTCATTTGCCATGGTCGGGGTTTTTCTTTAAAGTCCCATTCAACTCTATGGGAAATACATGTTACTTCATAACTTCCAAACGGCTGTAGATATTTCCATAACACTTGGTCACATGTTACTTATATGTCCACTTAAACTATAGGATAGTTAATTTATCCCTTAACTACCCCCATTTGTGAGGGTCGGGGTTTTTGTTTAAAGTCCCATGCAAATCAATGGGAAATGTATGTTCCCACATAACTTCTGTACGCCTGGAGATATTTCAATAATACCTGGTACACATATTACTTATATGCCAAATAAAAATATATGACAGTTAAATTAACCCTTACCTACACCCTTATATAAAAGATGGGTATATTTATATTACTATGATTTTCCTCTCCAAAAGGTTAAGATAGGAAGACCGGGCAACGCCGGGTATTCAGCTAGTAGCAAATAAATGATGATTTTTGCATGTAGGAGAGAAGTGCCAGAATAGGCCCAGTAAGGAAGTGGTTAAAACTCCATGATAAAGCTCCTGCAATGTACATATTTGATCAGGAACTGCTCCTCTGTCCTATACACCCCCCCCCTACACCTTGCATACTACAGAGCCCTCCCTGCTTCATCCTCTTGTCTCGGTCAGTTGTTTGCTGATACAGAATAACCTTCCTTTCTTTGTACTCCTTGGAAGACTGCAGATACAAGGAGATCCAGGCCACCGGGGTTGTGCAAAAAGCCGCACTGCCTTGGTAATTAGCTTAATGCGCGTGTACTGCACCAGCACAATGCACAGGAACAATTGTAATCCACTCGATGCTCTCCCATCTCAGCTGGTGCCGGGCCGCGTACTTACAAATCCAATTTACTTCGTTTTTCTCCCATTATATTAATGGATTTCATGAAGGTTTGATTTTGTGCTGGCGTATTCTCTCTGGGCTGTTTATGTCGGAGAAAGGTTAGTCTGGCAACTAAGTAAATAAAAATAAAAAAAAACGCTCACATGTATTGTAAAAGGGTCTTCTAAATGAAAAGCTTCTCATGTTGAAGAAAAAGTACAAAAATAATTGCCAATTATGCGTGGTGCGATTTTGTTCTGTTTATCAGTTTTTTCTTTACCCGCTTCTGTCCTGTGAAAACTGACCCATGTGTTGCGTTCGCTTTCTTCTTCTAATTAGATGGGCTTACCTGCTATAATCACAAAACTGTGAGGACTAGTTTACATTAGCGTTGCCCTCTTAGGAGCGATCCATGCTGGATCTATTGATAGGCGGTGGGTAGATGTTATGGTGCCTCCTCGCTACCTGTTTGACCCTTGTCCCCTGTACTACCCTGACACAACCACCTTCATTACACGTGGTCAGGGATGGACTGGCCATTGGGACTACAGGGAGTTTCCCGGTGGGCCGATGGCTCAGTGGGCCGGCTCCAGTGACAGCAGACCGCCTCCCCCTCCGCTCCTCTGTCTCTCCCTTCCTGTAGCGCTCACCTCCTCTCCCTCCCTGCAGCGCTCACCTGGGGAGAACAGAGAAGCAGGGGGGACGGCAGAGGAGCATGGGGAAGGGGACAGACAGCTGACTCAACAGCTATGGTTTCTCACTTCTGCCTAATCTTGTCCCATAATGGGGGGCACCGAACTGATTATTTTCCCCGGGTGAAATAATGTCTAGCTTCTCCATTGGCTAGTGAAGGGGGAGAGGGGGCTTGGGTGGCTGGGGGGGGGGGGGTGCGGCAGTTGTCTGGCCGCCATGGGAGAGACCTGTCAAAGTGGGCCAGTCTGGATGAAGTCCAGGGCCAAATTTTTGTCCTAGTCCAGCCCTGAGGTGGCTGAGTTGTGGTTTGTAGGTCTAGAGGTGGCTGAGTGGTGGTTCGTAGCTCCAGAGGTGGCTGAGTGGTGGTTCGTAGTTCCAGAGGTGGCTGAGTGGTGGTTCGTAGTTCCAGAGGTGGCTGAGTGGTGGTTCGTAGTTCCAGAGGTGGCTGAGTGGTGGTTCGTAGGTCCAGAGGTGGCTTGAGTGGTGGTTCGTAGGTTCAGAGGTGACTGAGTGGTGGTTTGTAGGTCCAGAGGTGGCTGAGTGGTGGCTTGTAGGTCCAGAGGTGGCTGAGTGGTGGTTCGTAGTTCCAGAGGTGCCTGAGTTGTGGTTTGTAGGTCCAGAGGTGGCTGAGTGGTGATTTGTAGGTCCAGAGGTGGCTAAGAGGTGATTTGTAGGCCCAGAGGTGACTGAGTGGTAGTTTGTAGGTCCAGAGGTGGCTGAGTGGTGGTTTGTAGGTCCAGAGGTGGCTGAGTGGTGGTTTGTAGGTCCAGAGGTGGCTGAGTGGTGGTTTGTAGGTCCAGAGGTGGCCAAGAGGTGATTTGTAGGTCCAGAGGTGGCTGAGTGGTGGTTTGTAGGCCCAGAGGTGACTGAGTGGTAGTTTGTAGGTCCAGAGGTGGCTGAGTGGTGGTTTGTAGGTCCAGAGGTGGCTGAGCGGTGGTTTGTCGGTCCAGAGGTTGCTGAGTGGTGGTTTGTAGGTCCAGAGGTGGCTTAGTGGTGGTTTGTAGGTCCAGAGGTGGCTGAGTTGTGGTTTGTAGGTCCAGAGGTGACTGAGTGGTGGTTTGCAGTTTCAGAGGTAGCTACGTATTGGTTTGCAGGTCTACAGGTGGCTAACGTGGTTTGCAGGTACAGAAGTGGCTGAGCTGTGGTTTTCAGGTCCAGAGATGTCTGATCGGTAGTTTGCAGGTCTAGAGGTGTCTGAGTGTTGGTATGCAGGTCTATCTATCTCTAACATTATCTATCTCTCTGTATCTATCTATTTAACTATCTATCCATCTATCTGTCTATCTTTCTATTTTCCTGGAACAATTGGGCGATTGCTTCAAAGCTTTTCCAGAGGGCGATCATCACTATCTATATATCATTATCTCTATCTATCTATCTATCTATCTATCTATCTATCTATCTATCTATCTATCTATCTATCTATCTATCTATCTATCCATCATCATATCCATCTATATCTATTGATCTATCTCTAATGCCGCATACAGACGGTCGTTTTTTGTGATGAAAAAAAATGACGTTTTTAAAAACGTCATTTAAAATGATCGTGTGTGGGCAAAAACATCGTTTTATGTCTTCAAAAAAACGACGTTTTTCAACCCGCGCATGCCCAGAAGCTAGTTATGAAGCGAGCTTCAATGGAAAAAAGTGGTGAAACGTAACCTCGCTTTGCTAGAGCATTGTGAAAAAACGATGGTGTGTAGGCAACGTCGTTTTTGAAAATGATGTTTCAAAAAAGTCGTTTTATTTCATGATTTAAAACGTCATTTTTTTTTCATCACAAAAAATGACCGTCTGTACGCAGCATTACACTATGGGGCAGATCCACAGAGCGAGTACGCCGGCGTATCTACTGATACGCCGGCGTACTTTCAAATTACCCGCGTCGTATCTCTGTTTTGAATCCTCAAAACAAGATACAACGGCATCTGAGTTAGATCCGACAGGAATACGTCTTCGTACGCCTTCGGATCTAAGATGCAATTCTTCGGCGTCCGCTGGGTGGCGTTCACGTCGTTTTCCGCCTCGAGTATGCAAATTAGCTATTTCCGACGATCCACGAATGTACGAGCGGCCGTCGCATTATTTTTTTTTACGTAGTTTCCTTTCTGCTTTTTTCGGCGTATAGTTAAAGCTGCTATTTCGTGGCCTATAGTTACACCCGCTATGTTAAGTATGGCCGTCGTTCCCGCGTTTAATTTGAATATTTATTTTTTGTTTGCGTAAGGCCGGGTACACACGGACAAACATGTATGGTGAAAGCGGTCCGTCGGACCGTTTTCACCATACATGTCTGCCAGAGGGCTTCTGTACGATGGTTGTACACACCATCGTACAGAAGTCCGCGCGTAAACAATACGCGGGGCGTGTCCGCGGTGTCGCCGCGTCGATGACGCGGTGTCGCCGCGACAATGACGCGGCGACGTGGGCGGCCCGCCTTTAAAATGCTTCCACGCATGCGTCGAAGTCATTCGACGCATGCGAGGGACGGCGGGCGCCTGGACATGTACGGTAGGTCTGTACTGACGACCGTACATGTCCGAGCGGGCAGAATTCCAGCGGACTGTTTTAAAACAAGTCCAGGAATATTTGCCCGCTGGGAAAAGGCCCGGCGGGCAAATGTTTGCTGGAATTCGGCCCGCTCGCGCCCACACACGACCAAACATGTCTGCTGAAACTGGCCTGCGGGCCAGTTTCAGCAGACATGTTTGGTCGTGAGTATGGGGCCTAAGTCGTTCGTGAATCGGGATGGACGTAATTTACGTCCACGTCAAAACAATGACGTCCTTGCGACGTCATTTAGTGCAATGCACAGCGGGAAATTTAGGAACGGAGCATGCGCAGTACGTTCGGCGCGGGGACGCGCTTCATTTAAATGAAACACGCCCCCTACTCGCCGCATTTGAATTCCGCGCCGTTACGCCGCTTGAGATACACTACTCAATTTCTCTCTCTCTCTCTATCATTATCACTATCATTATCTCTGTCATTATATCTATCTGTCTATCTATCTATCCACCTGTCTCTCTCTCTCTCTCTCTCTCTCTCTCTCTCTATCTATCTATCTATCTATCTATCTATAAATGTTTCTATCGCTATCATTATCTATCTCTCTGTATCTATCTATCTATCTATCTATCTATCTATCTATCTATCTATCTATCTATCAGAAGTTCTTCTCTGTAGCCCCAATTTTTCCTGCATTTCTAAAAATCTCGTAAATCATCTCCAGCTGTGGTTTTGGTGAATACGACGCTTGCAGGGGATTGATGAATATGGAATATCTTGCACACAATTCTCAGAACTCCTGATGTCAGACATTACAGGATTTTGCAGCTTTAAAATGTTTTCTCTGTTTGCCAATAAACGTCATGCAGAATTTGATTTAAAACACTGGAAGATTATTTGTATCTAGAGGCCAAGATCTTGATATACAGTCAGCTGTTGTTCATCTTTGTTGACTTCTCTGGGATTTGAACAAATGGAAGTTTTCTGGTTGGAATTTACAGGATACAGCTGGGGCTTCAGAATTCTCGTCAGCCTCATGCAAAGGCCGGCTTGGTAGTTTAAAAAAAAAAAATGAAACTACAATTTCAGTTATAAGAAAAGAAGAGCTTTATAAAAGTGTAATGTAGTCATTTGTAGAGCTTATAGTTCTTCGGTTTCCTCTTTTCCGCTCACCACCAGGACTTCTCATTCACAACTACTCAAAGAATTAAAGCGGAGGTTCTGCTGGAAAACGTTTTTTTTTTTTTCAGACTACTCTGCTGCTGTTCAAATACACATTGCTTTACTTACTAATGCCAATCTTGCAGCCGCCACGATCGTGCTTTGCCAGGAAAGAATATTTTATAAAACTTTGTGATGGACATTGCCATCTTCATTGTGGGCACCTTGAAGCCCTCCTGTATGTCTTCCGGGATGCGGCGAATGCTGATGTCCCAGCATTCACCGCGTAATCCCGCGCATGCGCAGTGTTGACGGCAAGCCGCGCCGTCAACACTGCACAGTTGCCATCACAACGGCCAGCGGCTTCCTGAAAAGGACACGCCCCGCTGTGATGTTACACTAGGTGTGTAATGGCGATTGTTTGTTTACTATGGCGAATATGTATCCGCCCTCATCACATGACGCGCTTTGCGGGTCATGTGACCCACTTCCCGCGTCACGTGACAGCACAGCTAGCGCGAGACTACACGTGCAGCTAGTTCTGTTGATGTGCTATGATTGGCCCGCACGTCACTGGAAGAACACCAAACAAACAGCGCCCACAATGCACAGCGCGGTCAGGGAAAATAGCGACATGCCCACTCCCCGCTGGGATGGAAACCCGGAAGCACAGCAGATTACAGGTAAGGGGCCATTGAAAAAAAAAATGTCAACGCTATGATGCTTAAATGGGATGGAGGTTAAGGATGCTGGAAAGTTCATTTTGAGGGTGAACCTCCGCTTTAAAGAATACCTAAAGCCAAAAACAACACATAATATTGCAGCTTACCAGTCCCTACGTAGGATGGATGAATTTTTCTCAATATTTTCACCTGGTTAACCACTTGCTACCCAAACATTATATATGTTTTTTTAGCAGGGAATAAAATGGTAGTCCTTACACCTTTTTATCTTGCACTGTATTCGCGCAGTAACATTTTTCAAACATGTTTTTTTTCTGGGGGGGGGGGGGCTGTTTAACCACTTAACCCCCGGACCATTTGGCTGCCAAATGACCAGGTCACTTTTTGCGATTTGGCACTGCGTCGCTTTAACTGATAATTGCACGGCCGTGCGACGTGGCTCCGAAACAAAATTGATGTCCTGTTTTTCCCACAAATAGAGCTTTCTTCTGGGGGTATTTGATCACCTCTGCATTTTTTATTTTTTGCGCTATAAACAAAAAAAGAGCAACAATTTTGAAAAAAAAGTAAGATTTTTTACTTTTTGCTATAATAAATATCCCCAAAAGTATATAAAAACAATTTTTTTCCTCAGTTTAGGCCGATACGTATTCTTCTACATATTTTTGGTTAAAAAACTTGCAATAAGTGTATATTAATTGGTTTGCGCAAAATAGGGGATCGTTTTATGGCATTTTTTATATTATTATTTCTTTTACTAGTAATGGCGGCGATCAACGATTTTCATCGTGACTGCGACATTATGGCATACACATTGGACACTATTGACACTATTCTGGGACCATTGTCATTTATACAGCAATCAGTGCTATAAAAATGCACTGCTGTAGAAATATGACTGGCAGTGAAGGGGTTAACCACTAGGGGGCTAGGAAGGGGTTAAGTGTGTCCTAGGGAGTGATTCTAACTGTTAGGGGGCATGGCTAAGAGTGACATGTCACTGATCACTGCTCCCGATGAGAGGGAACAGAAAATCAGTGTCCTGTCACTAGGCAGAACGGGGAGAGGCCTTGTTTACACTGACCTCTCCCTGTTCTGCAGCTCTGTGACCCGATCGCAGGACATCGGCGGACATCGAGTCCCCGGGTCCCGCGGGCATGGTCACGGAGCTTGCGGTAGGGGTGCACGCGCTCCGCACGGTGAGAAATTTAAAGTGACATATGCATACGTCACGTTGCCCAGCCATGCCATTCTACCGACGTATTTAGTCATAAGCCCGTCTTGAAGTTGTTAATGCATAAAAAAAACAGTAAAGTTAGTCCATTTTTTTTGCATAATGTGAAAGATATTGTTACGTTGAGTAAATAGATACCTAACATGTCATGCTTTGAAATTGCGTACACTCGTGGAATGGCGCCAAACTTCGGTACTTAAAAATCCCTATAGGCGACACTTTAATTTTATTTTACAGGTTGCGTGTTTAGAGTTACAAAGGAGGTCTAGCGCTAGAATTATTGCTCTTGCTCTAATATTCGCGGAAATACCTCAAATGTGTGGTTTGAATGTTGTTTATGTATGTGGGTGCAACCTACATATGCGTTCACTTCTGCGCACAAGCACGCGGGGATGGGGGCTCATGCGCAGAAGGACCCTGCAGAGATCCAGTGAGTGTGGAAGGTCCCATAAATCCTGAAAGACCCATCAGGAATCCTGTGAGTACTGGAGGTCCCAGGAATCCTGAAAGACCCATCAGAGATCATGTGAGTACTTCAGGTCCCAGGAATCCTGGAAGACCCATCAAAGATCCTGTGAGTACTGGAGGTCCCAGGAATCCTGGAAGACCCAGAAGAGATTCTATGAGAACTGGAGGTTCCTGGAATCATAGAAGACCCTACAGTGATCCTGTAAGTACTGAAGGTCCCAGAAATCCCGGAAGACCCATCAGGAATCCTGTGAGCAAGCAAGCTATCGCTTGTGAAACGTGTCAACTGCTGTCCTGTGTTTGTCTGACCCATTGTGACAATAAAGATGACATCAAGCTAATCTGGAGTTCCAATTCCTTGTTTCGTAGGAAATTCTGTGAGTACTGGAGGTCCCAGGAATCCTGGAAGACCCATCAGAGACCCTGTAAGTACTGGAGGTCCCAGGAATCCTGGAAGACCCATCAGAGACCCTGTAAGTACTGGAAGTCCCAGGAATCCTGGAAGACCCATCAGAGATCCTGTAAGTACTGGAGGTCCCAGGAATCCTGGAAGATCCATCAGAGATCCTGTAAGTACTGGAGGTCCCAGGAATCCTGGAAGACCCATCAGAGATCCTGTAATTACTGGAGGTCCAAGGAATCCTAGAAGACCCAGAAGAGATTCTACGAGAACTGGAGGTTCTGGAAGACCCTGCAGTGATCTTGTAAGTACTGAAGGTCCCAGAAATCCTGGAAGACCCATCGGGAATCCTGTGAGTACTGGAGGTCCCAGGAATCCTGGAAGACCCATCAGAGATCCTGTAAGTACTCGATGTCCCAGAAATCCTGGAAGACCCATCAGGGATTCTTTGAGTACTAGAGGTTCCAGGAATCCTGGAAAAACCATCAGAGATCCTGTAAGTACTAGAGGTCCAAGGAATCCTGGAAGACCCAGAAGGGCTCCTGCAAGCACTGGAAGACCTGGGAATCCAAGAAAACTTGGCAGGGATTCCATGAGTACTAGAGGTCCCAGGAATCCTGGAAGGGATGCTATGAGTACTAGAGGTCCCAGGAATCCTGGAAGACCCAGAAGGGATGCTATGAGTACTAGAGGTCCCAGGAATCCTGGAAGACCCAGAAGGGATGCTATGAGTACTAGAGGTCCCAGGAATCCTGGAACACCTACAAGGGCTCCTGCAAGTACCGGAAGACCTAGGAATCCAAGAAAACTTGGCAGGGATTCCTTGAGTACTGGAGATTCCAGGAATCCTGGAAAACCCAGAACTGTGAAACTGCACAAGGGCCCTCTGAGAACCCATTTACATAAACATTGGGTCAGGTGGGTGCCTGGACCCTTTTCTCCTCCAACATAGACTTTGATACAGCTCATCTCTAGGGAAGGTGAGATGCCTTAGTGAGATGCCCCTAACATTCCTGCTAACTAAAGCGGAGGATCAAAAATGTTCTCGCACAAGAGCCTTTTTGTTGACTGTGTCTAGCACAAATCCCATGACAGGTACACTTAATGCGAACCTTGACAATAAACCGAGTGATTAGAATAAGACGACTTGGCTGTTCTGTTCTCCATCTCGTGTTTGTTCTTTGTATCTCAGAGATAGAGATCTGCACCGAGCTGTTTTCTCGCAGACTCGCCTGGGATGTGTACGCTCTTTTGTTTAGATTCCGCGACAAAAAAGAAATACATATAGAAATGTATTAGAAAACCCAAGTGTGAGCCAAATGGGAAATCAACAAAGTTTTTTTTTTCTGTTCATTGTATTTGCAAGTAAACTGTTAGAGTCGTTTAAACAACTTTCCCCCCCTCGCTGCAGTCCCAGAGCCTTTCAAGTAATAACATTTCCTAAGACTTTCCTTAAAATACAGCAGCAGTGAAATGTTTTCCTGTCCCTCGATTACTGTAATAAGCCGGGAACTTTGCTGCCGCACTGCCTAAAAGAAAAAGTTTAAAGGGTACCTGTCATTCTTAGAGCAAGCAGTATTTTGTAAAGAAGGATGTATGCGGGGCACTGCTTGTGATCATTTAAAGCTCAAATCATGTTCAAGGGAAATTTAAAGTTGTAACTACCGTATTTATCGGCGTATATCGCGCACTATTTTCCCCTTAAAATAAGGGGAAAATCGGTATATTGCACTTGGTATATGTCGGCGGAGGCGTTCAAACTGAGCACGGGAAGCGGGGACTCGACTTGAGGCGCGCGCTGGAGAAGCCGGGAGGACACCATCGAGGCCGCAGACGGACGCCGGACCGGACGATGGACGCTGGGAAGACACCAAAACTGTAAGTAATAAAATCATATAACATTTTTTTTTTACAGGAATTTCGGGGGCAACTTTAGGGGTGCGCGGTATACGCGGGAGCGCGTTATACCGCGATAAATACGGTAAGTTACAAGAAAATATTGTTTAAATACCATAGTCATCTGTAGGGATGAGCCGAACACCCCCCCCGTTCGGTTCGCACCAGAACCTTCGAACGGACCGAACGTTCGCGCGAACATTTAGAACCCCATTGACGTCTATAGGACTCAAACGTTCGAATTCAAAAGTGCTAATTTTAAAGCCTAATATGCAAGTTATTATCAGAAAATGGGTTTGAGAACCCGGATCTTGCCCCAGGGAACATGTTTCAATAGAAAAAAAAGTTTTAAAAACGGTCGTTTTTTCTGGAGCAGTGATTTTAATGATGCTTAAAGTGAAAAAAAAATGAAAAATTCCTTTAAATATCGTACCTGCTGGGTGTCTATAGTATGCCTGTGAAGTGGCACATGTTTAGAACTGTCCCTGCACAAAATGAGATTACTATAAGAAAAAAGTAATTTAATACTGCTTGCGGCTTTAATGTAATGTTTGGTCCCTGCAATATGGATAAAAATCATTGAGAAAATAGCATGGTTTTCCCTGCCACCACTCCCCCCAGGTCATTACAAGACCCTTTGGCCCTATATACTTTAAACAGCAGTATATAGGCGGTGCAAACAAGACAGGGACTGTAGGTTTGTTGTTAAGTAGAATCTGTGTGTAATTGTGAACTGGTACTTTTTTTTAAAGTGTAGCTCCAGCCATAAAATCTATTTTTAAGCTTTTCTGAAAACATAGAGAAGGGTTATCACCCATGTAACATTTGTTTTTCTGTCTGTGCATCTGTTAAGAAGATTGCAATTCACTTTCTGTCCAAATGACAAATGATTTTTTTTAAATTTGGGTTTTTTAGTGAAACAAGGATCAGTGATAAAGCATCAGTGGACAGGAGACACCTCTTATAGAAGAGAATTTATCTTCCTAGTGGTAGATTTCCTCTCACTTCCTGTTGTCTCCTTCTGTTTGTAAGTTGGATGTTTGAAAGTTGGGGCCTGCCGTAAATACTCTGAATAAATCCCAAGAGTCTGCAGGACCATGGACATGTCATTCCAATCTGGATGATAGGAAAGTGAGCTTTCTGTGAAATATTGTTGCACAGAGCAGGTACGTATTACCTCTTTTTTTATTAAAAAACGTTTTTATAGCCTTTAGTATCACTTTCATTATGGTAAACTTAACTCCCCAGGTCCCTCTTTAACCGCTTGAGGACAGTCGCACGGCTGGGCACAAGGACGTACATGTACGTCCCCTTTAAGATCCCAGCCGTGGGTTGGGACCGCGCTGCCGGTGGTGTGCTAGCGGCCCGGTCCTCTTCTCCGTGACCGTCCCTGTGGGTACAGCGGACAGGATCGCCGCCGGTGTCCCGCGATTGGGTCACAGAGAGAAAGAACGGGAGAGGTAAATGTAAACAAACCTCTTCTCCGTGACCGTCCCTGCGGGTACAGCAGACACGATCGCCACCGGTGTCCCGCGATTGGGTCACAGAGAGAAAGAACGGGTAGAGGTAAATGTAAACAAACCTCTCCCCGTGCTTCCTAGTGAGCCTGTCACTGATCGTCTGTTCCCTGTCATAGGGAACGATGATCAGTGACATCACACGCCCAGCCACGCCCCCCACAGTAAGAACCACTCCCTTAGGGAACACTTAACCCCTACAGTGCCCCCTCCTGGTTAACATCTTCACTGCCAGTGTCATTTTTACAGTAACCAGTGCATATTTATAGCACTGTTCGCTGTAAAAATGACAATGGTCCCAAAATAGTGTCGCTGATTGCCGCCATTACTAGAAAAAATTAAATATTAATAAAAATGCAATAAAACTATCCCCCTTTTGGGTAGACGCTATGGGCCAGATTCACAGAAGAGATACGACGGCGTATCTCCTGATACGCCGTCGTATCTCTGTGATCCGCCCTTCCTAACTATGCGGCTGATTCATAGAATCAGGTTACGCATAGATAGCCCTAAGATCCGACAGGTGTAATTGACTTACACCGTCGGATCTTAGGATGCAATTCTAGGCCGGCCGCTAGGTGGCGATTCCATAGCGGTCGGCGTAGAATATGCAAATGACTAGTTACGACGATCCACGAAGATCCGCGCGTTCGTCGCAATCTCGTACGTCGTCGCTCGTCGGTTTTTCCCGTCGCAAAGTTACACCTGCTTTAACATGGCTTAGCTTTAGATCAGCCATGTAAAAGTATGGCTGTCGTTCCCGCGTCGAATTTCAAAAATTTTTTTTTTGCGTAAGACGTCCGGGAATACGAAACGCCGTAACGCACGTCGCCGTTCAAAAAAAACGTTGGGGCGCGGTAATTTCGCGCAAAGCACGTTGGGAAATTTTAACACGGAGCATGTGCAGAACGTTCGGCGCGGGAACGCGCCTAATTTAAATGGTGCCTGCCCCATTTGAATTAGGTGGGCTTGCGCCGAGCAGATTTACGTTACACAGCCGCAAGTTTACAGGTAAGAGCTTTGAGAATCAGGCACTTACGCTTTAAACCTGTGGCGGTGTAACGTAAATCAGATACGTTACGCCGCGGGGGAGCAACGTATTTGTCTGTGAATCTGGCCCTATAAATTTTGTGCAAACCAATCAATAAACGCTTATTGCGATTTTTTTTTTTTTACCAAAAATTGTCCGGCCCCCAGCGTTGCATTTACTGGGAAGCTCAGTGTCCTGCTGCTTCTCCTCCCCCAAGCTCTTATGTAGGTGAGAACAGAGGGAATGTGATCAAGGGAAAGAAAGGTATTTATTTTATTTTTTTTAGTTATACACAAATGTTTTGGTTTTCATTTCTATTTTAAACCTGAATGTTTTACAAGGCGATCATTTACAATCACTTTAAGCAAGTAAAAAGGTAAGCAGCAATTTTAAATATTTTTCCAAGCTGTGCTATGTGAATGGGAACGTATAACAACAAATATAAAGTGGGTGGTATTCCGATTTGGCCGCATCGGTGGAGATTTTCGCTTTAGCCTTATTCACTAACTTTGCACAGCGATCGCTTTCTACTCCATTAGTAAATCAATGGCAGTACTTGTGTGATTGTATCGTCTTATTGCTCTCACATCAGTCTGGTGTCCTTGTGTTTTTCTCCACTCTGCTTACTCCACCTATCAATTCTGTCAAATGTTCCCGATGTCTTCACTTAAATGTTCTCAGCTATTTTCGGCTGTCATCTTGTCAAACTTTAATAGCTGTGTTATTTTATCTCCTCAGCAAAATTTGCATCAAAACTTTATTCTCTGTTCTATTTGTCTTTTATGAAGAATAATAAAAGAACATATTTTTTTTTTTTATTATTATAAAATAGGAACATGCGGGAAAATATACACTCACCGGCCACTTTATCAGGTACACCTGTTCAATGGCTTGCCAAAACAAATTGCTAATCAGCCAATCACATGGCAGCAACTCAGTGGGATAGATTCAGGTAGGGCTGCGCACAGCGTTCCGTTTTTACGCTACACCTCCGTAAATTACTTGCGCTACGCTTCATTCACGAAGCAGTAGCTCCGTAATTTGCGGGGGCGTTCCATAAAAGTGGCCGGCGTAAGCGCGCGTAATTTAAATGATCCCGTAGGGGGCGTGGATCATTTAAATTAGGCGCGTTCCCACGCCGAACGTACTGCGCATGCTCCGTCGGGAAACTTTCCCGACGTGCATTGCGGTAAATGACGTCGCAAGGACGTCATTTGCTTCAACGTGAACGTAAATGGCGTCCAGCGGCATTCACGATTCACTTACGCAAACAACGTAATTTTCAAAAATCGCGACGCGGGAACGACGGGTATACTTAGCATTGGCTGCGCCTGCTAATAGCATGAGCAGCCTTACGTAGAAACCGACGAACGCAAACGACGTAAAATTTGAACGCCACCTAGCGGCCAGCGTCAGAATGCAGCCTACGATACGACGGCATAAGAGCCTTATACCAGTCATATCTTTAGGCTGCAGTCGGCGTATCGAGCTTTCTGAATACAGAAAGTCGATACGCAGGCGCTACTTAGCAATTACGCTGCGTATCTATGGATACGCAGGCGTAATTGCTACCTGAATCTACCCCAATGCATTTAGGAATCTAGACCCGGAGAAGATGACTTGCTGAAGTTTAAACCGAGCATCAGAATGGGGAAGAAAGGGGATTTAAATCGGAGTTCCGCCAAATTTTATTTTTTTTCTTACAAATACTGCAGCTGCTGACTTTTAAAATAAGGACACTTACCTGTCCAGGGCGCCTGCGATGTCCTCACCCCAAAGCCGACCCATCCCTCGGTTCCCGGGTGGAGGGACCGAGGGATGGGTCGCATCCCTTAATGCATAGAATGCATTAAGATAAAAATCTTCTGACTTTACAACTCCTTTAAGACTCCTAAGATAAATAAATGAAGATTGAGACTCCCAAGCGGAAAAGCTGAGGCAGAGTTGAGACCTCCACAAGAAATAAATGAGGCTGCGTTGAGACTCCTAAGAGAAATAACTGAGGCACAAAATTAACAAGAGCAATAACTGAGGCAGTGGCGGCTGGAGGTTTTTTGTTTGAGGGGCCACCAACAACCACCCCCCCCTGCTGTTTGCCGGTCCACCGTCGCTTACCTGATCAGCGGGCACATCTGGGATCATGGGGCAGGGGGACAGGCTGGGGCAGGCATCTTGCAGCATCTTCTATGTCCTTTTCCCTTCTGAGATCACAGCGGCGGCTTCCAACGTGCATCTCCTCCCCTCCTCTTAGGTGTCCAATAGGATCGCCTAAATTTGCAGTCAATCGGCAAACAAGTAACAGACCCGCGCTTCCTGAATAGCGGGGAGGTGATCTAGTGTTAGAAAAGAAAATATTAATTTGCTTTTCTAGGGGTTGGACTCCAAACGCAATGCTCTATGCCCCGAGTCCACCTTTTTTGAAGCTTATTAGAGCCTATGGCTTTAATCAGGTGCTTTAAAATACACCCCCCGCTGCTGTAATTCAGGCGCCTGGCATCCGAAAAGGGTCCGGACGCCTAAATAGGGAGTGGCAGCGATGGCCATGGATAGATTCATGCAATGCATGAATCTATCTATTACTCATATAGGGGGGTGGTGAGGATAGAGGGGGTGGCGCCCGTGCGCCCTTAATGCACGGGCCTTCCCTGGACTGAGGCAGAGTTTAGACTTCCTAGAGAAATAACTGAGGCAGAAAAAAAATTGCAGTTTCAGAAAATATGAATCTCAGTCCTGTGAGATGGAAACTGCACTGGGCTGATTTAAACAGTTACTAGGTGGTTCCGCGGGGGCGTGGTGGTACTGATCTCCCTTTGGAGGTTTGAGCTGGAGCAGTTGCTTCAGTAGAAACAATTAGCTAGATTCACATAGAGTTAGGTATCAGTAGATACGCCGACCTAACTCGGAATCTGCGCCGACCTAAGTTTAAGTGTAATCTCAAACAGAGATACACTTAAACCTATCTAAGATACGACGGCTTGTGCCGTCCTATCTTAGGGTGCAATATTTAGGCTGGCCGCTAGGTGGCGCTTCCATTGCGGTCGGCGTAGAATATGTAAATCACTAGATACGCCTATTCACGAATGTACGCCCTGCCGCCGCAGTACAGATACGCCGTTTACGTAACGCATTATCAGGCCTAAAGATATTCCATCAAATATTTGAAATAGTAATGTTAAAGTATGGCCGCCGTTCCCGCTTCGAAATTCAAAATTTTTACGTCGTTTGCGTAATTCTTCCGTGAATAGGGATTTACGTCATTTACGTCCACGTCAAAACCAATAGGCCCGTGCGGCGTACGTTGCCGCAATGCACACTGGGATATGTAGGCGGACGGCGCATGCGCCGTTCCAAAAAAACGTCAATCACGTCAGGTCAAGCCTCATTACCATAAAACACGCCCCCTCAGCTAAATTTGAATTAGGCGCCATTACACCCGCCCGATTTACGCTACGCCGCTGTAACTTAGCAGGCAAGTACTTTGAGAATCATGTACTTGCCTCGTTAACTTACGGCGGCGTAGTGTAAACACGCTACACTACGCCGCCGCAAAGTTAGGGTAGCCTACCTGAATCTAGCTAAATATCTTAACGGGGAGGAAGGAAGGACAGAGTGTCTGGATTCCGGTATAATTCAACTCTTGGTGGTCAAATACGATCGTTTATTGAAAGTGTAAAACCGTACAGATCAATCCAATGCGCTTGGCGTACATAAATAAATCTAACTACAATAAAACAAACATTAAATACAGGATGCAGCGAAGACACTAATGACTAAAAAGAGAGACTGGTGTGTAGCTCCAGCTATAGCTAAAGTTTTTTTTTATATTAGTCTCTCTCTAATTGAAGCTCCATATAGCCCCCTTCTAAACAGAGCAGGCAGGAAGGAGGAATAATTCATTCACCTCATCATTCAGTTGTGTTTGATTTGAGCTTAAGCTATTGAGCTATGTACTCAACAGGCTCTTTCAGCATAGCAGTTAGGATTTGCCTAGCAAACATGTTAAAAGGCACCTAAAGCTCCACCTCCTTGCTGGAAATTGCAAATATGAAACATTGCATATGCAATATTTCATATTTACTCAACTACAAACATAGAAAGGTAACTGTCTAGTCTTAAACACTGTAAACCAAAATGTAATACAAAACTATGCATTCCCTTTATCATGCCAGCAGTTTGCTAGCCAACCTACTCACAGGAGCTAAATCAACTCAGAAATCAGTTATCACTCATACAGTTTAGAATTTTATTGCACAGCTTGACAATCCTGCTCTTCCATAAGACTTTAATCTGCATGTTTTAGGGCGTTTTGGCCAAATAAAGATGTTGTGTTTGCCGGGACTGATGAATAGTGAAAGTCTCATACACAACTCACCGTATTAACAGTATCCGGCATCACTGGGTTTGGGGACTTGGATGAGATTTCACTCTCATAGCAAGTAAATGTCATACTAAATCTGATTCAAACTCCAGAAGATTATTTGTATCTGGATGCCAAGATTTTGATATACCATCGGCCATCGTTTATCTTCTTTGACTTCTCGGGGATTTCAACAAATGAACCTTTATTGGTAAGAGTTTGCTAGATACAAGCCCCAGCTGAACCGTTATGTCTAGACGCTGTACGGCGGCAGAGTTATAATGCGGTATATAGGCTGGCTCTGCGGCTTAGGTTGGAATTCGTTATTGTGTAGGACTAGACCACACGTTGGGGCAGCAGCAGCTTCCAGGAAGAATAATTTTAAAGGCAAAATTCATCCCTCTACTTGCATTGTTGTAGGTTATTTCAAGCTGGATTTTCTTGGTTTCCAATGGGAGTTCCAGTAATCATATGTAGCACCCCTCTTGCATGGGGTAGAGGGTTTGACTCGTCTCCAGCAGGGATAAGGCTAGCATTTACCCCAGAGTGGATCCATGGCTACAGTAGAGCAACACATGACAACGAAGGGTGCCAATCACTTTAGTCTTTTAAAGTTTTATTGATCCAGCTCTTAGGGAATGAGGGTTAGGGGTAGGTCTCCTTTAGCAAACAAGGCTTCCAAACTCCATTATGTTCCTACTGTTACAGAGCAGAAAAATTACCATGGTGTATTGCAAAATTAGAACCTTCAGGCGATTACCGACAACACTGGGCTAGATTCAAGTAGCCCGCCGTAAGTTTGTGCGGGCGTAGCGTATGTTATTTACGCTACACCGCCGCAACTTACACGGGCAAGTGCAGTATTCACAAAGCACTTGCTCCGTAAGTTGCGGCAGCGTAGCGTAAATCAGCCGGCGTAAGCACGCCAAATTCTAATTTGCTAGAGGTGGACGTGTTTTATGTAAATAAAACATGACCCCACGTAAATGACGTCTTTAACGAACGGCGCATGCGCCGTTTGTGAAAGAATCCCAGTGCGCATGCTCGAAATTCCGCCGCAAATCGTCAGTGCTTTAGACGTGGACGTAATTTACGCAAAGCCCTATTCGCGAACGACTTACGCAAACTACGTAAAAAATTCAAAATTCGACGCGGGAACGACGTCCATACTTAACATTGCGTACGCCTCATAGAAGCAGGAGCAACGTTACGCCGGAAAAGCCTTACGCAAACGACGTAAAAAAATTCCGCCGGGCGCACGTACGTTTGTGAATCGGCGTATCTAGGTTATTTGCATATTCTACGCCGAAAACGACGGAAGCGCCACCTAGCGGCCAGCGTAAATATGCACCCTAAGATACGACGGCGTAAGAGACTTACGCCAGTCGGATCTCAGGCTAATTTCGGCGTATCTTGCTTTCTGAATACAGAAAGAAGATACGCCAGCGCAGCTTTGAATTTACGTGGATTTACCGATCAATACTGAGCATTCTCTCCCATTTCCCATTTGACATCACTGGGTGACTAAACAGTCAATCACCAAATACCAGTAATGTAAGAGCAGTGTGAGTGAGTCATGCCAGGCAGCCTATATACAGAGGGGGCAGATCACGTGTGTTTTTTAAATGTACTTTCTGCCAGCCAGCTAAAATCCATGTGCCATGCATGGAAGGAAAGGGAACAAGGGGAAAGGGTAGGGAAGGACAGGTGGAAAACACAGAAGGTAAGAAACAAAGGATACAAATGAAGGGAGGGAAAGAGGGAAAGGTATGAAAGAAGGATGGAAGGAAAGGTAGAAAGCACAGGAGGTAGGCCCCATACACACGAGAGGATTTATCCGCAGATACGGTCCAGCGGACCGTTTCCACGGATAAATCCTCTCAAAGATATCCGCTGATTTCGATGGGATGGAGTGTACACACCATCCCATTGAAATCTGCGCGGAAATCCTCTGGCGATGACGTGTCGCGCCGTCGCCGCGATTATGATGCGGCGACGGGCGCGACGCTGTCATATAAGGAATTCCACGCATGCGTCAAATCATTACGACGCGTGCGGGGAATCCCTTTGGACGGATGGATCCGGTAAGTCTGTACAGACGAGCGGATCCATCCGTTGGAATGGATTCCAGCAGATGGATTTGTTGTGCAGCACAGCAAATATTCGATCTGCTGAAATCCATCCCAGAGGAGATTTCTCCGCGGAAAAAGATCCGCTGGCGTGTACACACCATAGGATCTATCCGCAGAAACCCATTTGCTGGGATTTATCTGCGGATGGATTCTATCGTGTGTATGGGGCCTTACAGAAGGAAGGACACAAACGAAGACAGTGAAAGCAAGTAGTAGTGGGGGAAATAAGGAAGAAGAAATAAAGAAGGAAAGTATAAAAGAAAGTAGAGAAAATAAAGAAAGAAGGAAGGAAATAAGAGGACATTAGCAAGGAAGTTAAAGCGGGGGTTCCGCGGGATATCATTTTTTTTTCTTTGCATTAATCCTCTGGTCTTACCTGTACTACCGCACTACTAGGGTGTCCCACTCCTTTAGCCGGCGTAATCGCTGTAATGGAGCAAAGGATATTTTATATAATCGTCCGATGGACGTTTCCATTTTACCTGTGGGCACTGTGAAGTCGACAGGGTATTCTTCCGGGATACGGTGAATGCTGGCCTCCCAGTATTCACCACTCTATCCCGCGCATGTGCAGTGTTGACGGCAAGCGTCGCCGTCAACACTACACGGTTGCAATAACAACGGCCGGTGTAACAAGCTCACGCCCCGTTGTTCAGACTTCTAGAGCACAGCGCGTCTCCTGGGAGTGTCAGGATGGGGGAGAATGAACTTACACGCCCACTCCCCGCAGGGGATTGTGATTGACAGCGCAGAAACGGCAGCAGAAAGGGGGTAAGGAGCAATTTAAAAAAAAATGGTTTGGTTGCTGTCTATGCCTAGCAGTTGCATTGACAGAAAGTGAAAAATTAGGGTGAACCACCGCTTTAATAGGGGTTGGGAAGTGTAAGGAAGGAAGGACACAAAAAAAGGGTGGGAAAAAATTAAGCAAAAACTTGGTGGGAAAGTAAAAAGGAAATGAAAAGGAAAAGATAAGGTAAGGAAAAGAGAAGAGAAAAAAAAAAAAATATATAGAGAGAGAGAGAGAGAGAGAGAGAGAGAGAGAGAGAGAGAGAGAGAGAGAGAGAGAGAGAGAAGCAAACACTGGAGAGGGATTAAGGAAGTAAGAACACAAAAAAAATTTGGGGAAGGAAGGAGAAATAAAGAAGCAAAGTATAAAGGAAGGAAGAGAAAATGAAGAAGGAAGGAAAGGAGGAATAAAGAGGAAATTAAAAAGGAAGGAAGGAAATTAATAGGGTTTGGAAAGTTTAACAAAGTAAGGACACAAAGAAGGGTGGGGAAAAAGTAAGAAATAGCGCGTTGGGAAAGTAAAAAGGAAATGCAAAGGGAAAGGAAAGGAAAAAAGAAGAGAAAATTGAGAGAGAAGGAAAAAAGAACTGGAGAGGGGTTCAGGAAGTAAGGACACAAACAAAATTTGGTAAAAAAAGTTAGGAAACAAAAACAGGGAGGGAAGGAAGGAAAAATAAAGAAGGGAAAGTAAGGAGGAAGGAAGAGGAAATAAAGAAGGAAGGAAGAATATTAATAAGGGTTGGAAAATGTAAGAAAGGAAGGATACAAAAAAGGATGGAAAAAAAGTAAGAAAAAAAAGGTGGGAGAGTAAGAAGGAAAAGAAAATAGCGAAGGAAAGGAGGGGGGGGTGGAGAGAAAAATAGAGAGAGAAGGAAGAAAACAAAGGAGGAAAACAAAAGAAGAGGAAATGAAGAGGAGTCAAAAAAGGTAAGGAAGGAAGAACACAAAAAAGGGTGGGAGAAAGTAAGAAAAGAAAAAAAGGTAGGGAGAGTAAGAAAAAAAGAAAAGAAAAGGAAAACGGAAAGGTAAGGGGAAAGGAATAAAGGTTGAAAAAAGAACACTGGAGAGGGGGTAAGGAAGTAAGTACACAAACAGTGGTGGAAACAAAAAGTAGGAAGAAAAAAAAAAAGAGAAAGATAAATAGGGGTTATAGAAAGAGAGCAAAATAAATTGAACGAAGAAAACTCAGGGAAGGAGGTAAGGAAGGAAGGACACAAACAAAAGATAGCAAAAAATGAAGGAAACAAAAAAAAGGCAAGGAAGAGAGGAAGGAAGATAGAAAGCAAGGAAGGAAGTTATGAAGGAAGGAAACAGAGTCTCTGTAATGAACTAGCCTCAGTACATGTGAACATTACACAGCCATTATTCTGTACGTAGATTCCCTATATGACACTACAATTATACTCGCTCGGCTACAGATATGATGTGTCTTTTAATTGCAGTCCAGCCTTCAGAGATCTATACAAATGGTTTTGGAGCCCCTCCAATGTTGCTCAGAACACTAACTCATTTATTTTGTGGCCACAATAACAAGTATGATATTATCCCTCTTCATATTTTAGAAACCATCTATCTGCTGCCTTGACTGTGGTTTCTGGAGATTGAGAAATCAATGCAATTATAGGGAAGAGCGTTATTGTTACAAATAGATTTGTCTGGGGTGACTTTGCGCACATACATAAACAGCGCTGTAATTGGATGGACTACTGCGGGGAGACTCTGACTGCTTTTAAAGTAGACAAAATACTGGGACTGCTGTCACTGGTCCTCTCCTAAAAATGCAATTATTACAGTGGACCTTTCAGTAACTTTCCAAGTTTATTTTCTTCCAGTATAATCTTTCAAAGATTTTCACCTTTTATTAACCACTTGACTTCCAGACGGTTTTACCCCCCGCATGACCAGGGCATTTTTTGGTATTCAGCACTAAGCTACTTTAACTGACAATTGCACAGTCTTTGTTTTTTTTTTTGTGTATTTTGTGCATTTATTCGAGAGAGGAGCCGGACTGCAGGAGTTGGGAGTAGGCAGGCCTCCCCCAGAGGCAATCTGCCACCTTTCTCCATGCCCCGGGTGGCAATGGTGGGTGTGTGAGGGGGTCCTCCCACACAGCCCGCCCTACCTGCTCCGCTTTGAAGTCCAACGGGGCAGAGGGACTCCCTATAAGGGAGTGAGAGGATCTAGCCCGCTCAACCAACCCCGTTAGTCCTTCGCCTCTCTTTTTAGAGACCGCATGGTCAAAGTGCGTGCATGTTAACCCAATTTCGAGTGCGTGTAAGTGTGGTGGTTTTTGTGGGAGGGGGGTGGGTGTACTAAGCGCAGGCTTACCTCGCATAGCACACCCACCGGGAGCCGGGCTGAGACCACCAAACTCAATTCACATGTAGCCGAGACCGGGATCCGAACCCCTAGCTGCAGAGGTGAATGGCTTGTGAGCGCAGTGCCAATCGCGTTGAGCCACCGCAGCTCCCGACAATTGCACAGTCATACAACACGGTACGCAAATTAAATTCATATAATTTTCTCCTTACAAAAAGACCTTTCTTTCGGTGGTGTTTGATTACCACTGTGTTTTTATATATTTGCTATATAAAGGAAATAAGCCAGAGAATGTTGATATAAAACGTATCCAATTAAAAAACTAAAAAAATCTAAAAACAATAAAATAAAAAATCGAATTTCTACATAAATTGAGGCAAAAATGAATTCTAAATTCATGTCTTTGGTAAAAAAAAAAAAAGAAACAAAAAAACAAAGCAAAAACAAAATACCATTAAGACCCAGTTCACACTGGGGCGACACGTCAGGCGGCTCAGCTGCCTGACGAGTCGCGTCCCATTGAATGCAATGGAACCGTTCTAATAGAATAGAATGCAATGGAACCGTTCTAATATCATACATACTAGGGGGAGTACAACTGGGGGGGTCTGTAGTGGAGAAGGATCTGGGGGTTTTAGTTGATCATAAGCTCAATAATGGCATGCAATGCCAAGCTGCGGTTTCCAAAGCGAGCAAAGTCCTTTCTTGTATTAAGAGAGGTATGGACTCCAGAGACAGAGATATAATTTTGCCCCTGTACAAATCATTAGTAAGACCTCATCTGGAATATGCAGTTCAGTTTTGGGCACCAGTTCTCAAAAAGGATATAGGAGAACTGGAGAAAGTGCAGAGAAGAGCAACCAAACTGATAAGAGGCATGGAGGAGCTCAGCTATGAGGAAAGATTAGAGGAACTAAATGTATTCACTCTTGAGAAGAGGAGAATAAGGGGGGATATGATCAACATGTACAAATATATAAGAGGTCCATACAGTGAACTTGGTGTTGAGTTATTCACTTTACGGTCATCACTGAGGACAAGGGGGCACTCTTTACGTCTAGAGGAAAAGAGATTTCACCTCCAAATACGGAAAGGTTTTTTCACAGTAAGAGCTGTGAAAATGTGGAACAGACTCCCTCCAGAGGTGGTTCTGGCCAGCTCAGTAGATTGCTTTAAGAAAGGTCTGGATTCTTTCCTAAATGTACAGAATATAACTGAGTACTAAGATTTGTAGGTATAGTTGATCCAGGGTAAATCCGATTGCCTCTCGGGGGATCAGGAAGGAATTTTTTCCCCTGCTGTAGCAAATTGGATCATGCTCTGCTGGGGTTTTTTGCCTTCCTCTGGATCAACTGTGGGTATGGAGTTGGGTGTATAGGATTTTACTGTGTTTTTTTTATTTTGTTTTTTGTGGTTGAACTGGATGGACTTGTGTCTTTTTTCAACCTGACTAACTATGTAACTATGTAATAGGAGCGACGCAAGTCGCTCCGACTTAGAAAAAGGTTCCTGTACGACTTCGGGGGCGGCTCGGGGCGACCTGCATTGACTTCTATACAGAAGTTGTTTTGCAAATCGCCTCTGAAGTCGTCCTCAGGACGCCTTGCAGAATCGCCCCCGAAGTCGTGCCGCTGCAGTGTGAACCGACTCTTAGGGTATTTTAATTGGTTTGTGTGAAAGTTATAAAGTCTACAAACTATAGTATATATGCTGGAATTTACGTAGCTATAGAAACTATACTGCAATGGAGGTAATCATCAACTTATAGTGGGACTGTGATAGTGTGGTAAGCAATCTGGCACTAAGAGAGCCTCATTGGGAGGTGCACTAACTGACACTGACATCAAAAGTGACACTAATATAGTGATTAGTAATAATAATGTGCACTGACACTGTAACAAATACACTGGATGGGAAGGGGTTTACATCTAGGGGCACTCAAGGGGTTAACTGTGTGTCTAACAATGCATAATGTGTGCTGCTTTTACTTCACTATTTGGTGTTTTTTCCCCTGTTTTGCAGGGAGAAGAAACAGCCAGATGGCTGTTCACAGTACACAGAGCTCTGTGTTTTTGTAAACACAGAACTCTGTTTGTAATTGGACACAGCCGATCAGCTGACTTCAGCCAAAATCATTGGCTGAAATTTGCCGCCAAACTTGTGCTGTGCTCAATCACAGCGTGAGTCGGCAGGGAACGTGCACCCCAAACCTGGAAGAAAAGCCGCAATGTAAAGGTATGTCGACTGACCTGCAGCTGCTGCCCACCCACAGTACAACTACTGTGGGTGGTCAGGAAGTAGTTAAAGCAGTCCTTAAGCTCCAGTCCAGTGATTTTGCCTAGGCTGAGATATTACCATCAGTCTGCAGCAGGCTGGAGTAACCCTTTCTTTAGTCCCCCGAGTGTGACAGCCAAGTAATTTAAGAAGAAGGATTCAGGAAGAAAAAAGGGGTGAGAAAGAAGGGAAGTAGGGAAAAAGGGAAGGAAGAGACAGAGGGAAAAAAAACGAAGGAACAGGCAGGGGGGGGGGGGGGGGGGGGTAATGGGTGGAGAGAATGAACCAAATCAGAGTAAGATGGAAGGGAGTATGTAAGGAATGAAACAAGGGACAAACTGAAGGGAAAAAGAATGAAATGAAAGAAGGAAGAAAGAGGGTAAGAAAAAAGTAGGAGGAAAGAAGGGAAGGAACAAGGGAAGCTAAGGTAGGAAAGAAATGAGAAGGATGAATGGAAGGAATAATTTAAGAAAGAAAGAAAGAAACGGGGACAGGAATGAAAACAATTGAAGAAAGAAGATTGGAAGGAAGGCATGAAGCTAAGGTAGTAGAAGAGTAGGAAGGAGGAATGGAAGGAAAAAGAGAAAAGAGAAAGGAAGGAATGAAGAAATAATGGAAATGGAAAGGAAAAAAAGGGTGAAAAGAAATAGGAAGAAAAGAAGGAAAAGAAAGAAGGTGTGTAGCTGAGGTAGGAAAAAGGTAGAAAGGAAGGAAAAGTGGAAAGAAGGAAGGAAGAAAAAGGAAAAAGAAGTAGGAGGGAAGAAAGGCGGCAAGAATGGAAGATGGCATGGAGCTGAGCTAGGAAAGAAGTAAGGAGTAGGAATAGAAGGAAGAAAAATGGAACAAAGGAAGAATGTTAAGAAGGAAGAATGGAAAAAACGCAAGCAGCTGAGGTAGGAAATACATAGAGAATGAATGGAAGGAAGGAATGAAGGAAGGAAGAATGAAAACATGGATGGATGAAAAGGGGGAAAGAATGGAAGGAAGATATGAAGAGGAAAACAGGTAATACGGCCACCCAGGTGTACTTCAGGTAATACAGGAAGAGCTTCAATGACCTACAGATCCGTGAGAGACCAATGAGACATGGGGAAACAGATTTGAGTGTGTTCATAAGATCTCTGGTCTTTATTCAGTACAACAGTGGCTTATATGCAGAAGAAAGAAGGGAGGGGTTGTGTTTAAATGCATATGTTTCTAAAAGTTATACAAACTCAGTACTTTCTTATCATGATTTAAACTGCTGACTTTAGTTAACAAGAACTAGCTGATTTTGCTTACACAACAGGCTGCTCCGTGAATTAGCTTAACCACAATGACTCACAGGGTGTGTTTCTATGCAAACTGTCAGTTATGTCAAAACACATACATTCAAAAGTTAATTTCTACTTAAAGCGGAGGTTCACCGCTAAAATGCTGTTTTTACCCTTAGAGTGATGCTCGTTGTGTCTAGGGGAATCGGCTAGTTGTTTTAAAATCGAACCTGTACTTACCTTTTTAGAGAGCGATCTTCTCCGCCACTTCCGGGTATGGGCTGCGGGACTGGGCGTTCCTTCTTGATTGACAGTTTTCCGACAGGCTTCCGACAGTCGCATCCATCGCGTCACGATTTTCCGAAAGTGGCCGAACGTCGGTGCGCAGGCGCAGTATAGAGCCGCACCAACGTTTGGCTTCTTTCGGCTACTCGTGACGCGATGGATGCGACCGTCGGAAGCCTGTCGGAAGACTGTCAATCAAGAAGGAACGCCCAGTCCCGAAGACCCATACCCGGAAGTGGCGGAGAAGATCGCCCTCTACAACGGTAAGTACTGCTCGGGTTTTAAAACAACTAGCCGATTCCCCTAGACACAACGAGCATCAATCTAAGGGAATCGAAGTTAAAAAAAAACATTTATGGGAGAACTCCCGCTTTAAAGAAAATGGAGTCAGTTATTTATACATTCTATTATAGGAAAGAAGTATGAAAGAAGAAAGAAGAGAAAATAAGTATGAAGGAGGAATGGATGGAAGACAAAGGGAATGGGGGGGGGAAGAAAGAATGGAAAAATGGAAGAATGAAAAGGAGGAAAGAAAGAAATGGGAATGAAGAATGAAAATAAGTTATGATTCTGAGGTAGGAAAGAAGTATGAAGTAGGAATGGAAGTAATGCCCTGTAAACACGGCCCAGATTCTTGTCAGGAAAAAAACGTTGTTTTTCCTGATGAGATTCCTGGCAAGATTCCCTTGCCGGCCGAGTGTACAGGGCATTACTTCCATTCCTCCTTCATACTTCTTCCTACCTCAGCATCATAACTTCTTTTCATTCTTTTCATTCCCAAAAATCACTGTTTTTTTGAATGGCACGAACGCGGTGACGTCATCGCCTACGACGAGCATGCGCTCGTCACATTCAATGCCTTCACTGCCATCTTGCTTCACTCTACCTATGCCTTGGAAGCTACCACGCATGTGTTGAAGTCATTTGCACACGCTCGGGTTTCTCGGCAGCGAAACACTGCTGAGAATCTCACAACGAGAAAATAGAGAACAGGTTTTTTTTTTCTCGTCCAGATTCTGGGCAGTTTTCTTGATGAGAAACTTCAAAGCCTCGTACACACGCTCTGTATACTCGGTATGGTTCTTGCCGAGAAAACCGTGCGTGTGTACTAGGCTTTAGGAAGAAAATAGAATGAAAGCATGAAGCTAAGGTAGGAAAGTAGTAGGAAGGAGGAATGGATGGAGGAAAAGCAATGGGAGAAAGGAAGGAAGAGATAAAAGAAAGGAAAAAAATGGGGAAAATAAATGAATAAATAGCAATGAAGAAAGGGAGCAAAAATCGACAGAAGGCCTGAAGCTCAGGTAGGGAAGAAGTATGAAGAAGGAATGGATGGAAGCAAGGGTCAAGTCCTGGGGAAAAAAGTGTGGGAACTCCCACCCAAGATCCACTCCCCCACCAAAAAAAAAATGATACGCTCATATACATAATTACTAAACCGCATGTTTTTTTCGATCCACTGTACCTTTTTAATCCTTTATGTTCCTGACCGCTTCCTGTATATGGATTCATCGGTTAGTGTGCGGCTATTCCGTCACTTCCTCGATGCCGCAATGTCTCCTGGGAGCTTTTGTCATTGTTCCCAGGAGACATTACGGAGGTCTCCTGCGAGTTATCGCGGGATTTAGAAAGAACTTTAAGCAAGGATACATTGTGGCATCAAGGAAGTGATGGAAAACCTGCCCATATACAGGAGGCGGCCAGTAACATAAAGGATTACTAAGGTTCGCCTGCCCCTGAAGCCTCGTACACACGACCGAGGAACTCAACGGGCGAAACACATCGTTTTCCTCGTTGAGTCCCTTGTTAGACTGTCGACAAGGCAAGTTTCTCCATTTCCGTCGAGGAAAAAGAAGACATGCTCTCTTTTTGGCTCGACGGGATCCTTGAGAGTTTCCTCGTCGAAAAATGTACACACGACCGGTTTCCTCAGCAAAAGAAAAATCCCAGCAAGTTTCTTGCTGGTTTTTGCCGAGAAACTCGGTCGTGTGTACGAGGCCTGACAGTGACTCGAGCTGGACATCGCCGCTTAGTGAAGGATTGGCTCGGGCGGCTCGGCTGCTCTCGGCTGCTCTAGACCTGCAAAGGGAACTGCGTTCCTGCTGTGAAAAAAGTGCAGGGACTCCGTTCCCACGCGTTCCCGCAGGACTTGAGCCCTGGATGGAAGAAAAGAAGAAGGAAATTGGAAAGAAGAATGAAAGAAAGGCATGAAACTGGGGTGGAGACAAAGCAGGAAGGACAAATGGACAGAAGCAAGGCAGAAAGGGAAAAGGAAATAAATGAGAAGGAAAAAAGGAAGTAAGGATGAATGGAAGGAATGAATGGCAATCCAATGAAGTGCCAAAGAGGTTGGAGGATGAATGGATGGAAGGAAAGGAAGAAATATAGAAATGTATAGAAGGTAGACATGAAGCTGGTGACTTGATAGACAAGCCCTTATTTAGATAATGGTAGGATTCATTTAAAGGGGAGTCTTAGTATAACACAATGTTCTAGTGAGAATAGCAGAGTGTATTATACATTCCATGTCATCCTTACAGCATACGTACATTTTGAAAAGCGCTCGTTTTTCAGGCAGGTTTTCGCTGTTTTCCGTTCATATGGAAACCTGTTCATCTTAACAAACTTTCCACCCATTGTTTGTCACAGCAGAGTTTCTTAAGAGATTTCAGAGCAATATGAAAAGTACTTGAGAATCTAACAAAAAATAAATAATAAATAAAAATGTTTATTACTTAGGAACCTGGAGCTCTCGGAGTTCGGTAATAAATTTCATTTTCTAACCTGAGAAGGCAGCGTGTAGCCAAATATAAGAGATTAATCATGAATCCACTGAGAAAAAAATTCCTTGACAAGTTAATTGCTCAAATATGAAATCATGCAATTAATCCGATTATACATGTAAATGGGGGTTCGTTTTCAATGTCCTTTTAGCTAATTATTTAATGATGGATTTCAGAATTAATTTCTAAGCTGAACCCTGCTGTTTTGGAACAGATGTTAACCCTCGATCTTCCGACAACATTTGCTGCTATAAAAGTGTTAATCTCAAAAGTGGACATCTGGCTGACACCATGCATGGAAGGGAAAAAAAAAGGGGAGGTGTGACCGCAGCATCAGTTAAAAAATGAAAGCCAATTGGTTGACTTGACACTGATATTTTGTTTCCTTCAAAGCACAACAATGCCTTTTGTGTTGTGCTTTGTGTAAGTAATATGTCCTAAAGTGGAAAAGATTATAGTTCGTTGCTTTAAAGTGACCCTGTCACATTCAATAAATCTCAGCAAAAGATACCTGATGAAGGGGTCCTGTCTGACCCTGAAACATTGCACTTAACACTGTGATGTGATCACAAAATAAAAACATAGGGCCGGATTCAGGTAGATCCGCCATTGTTACGGCGGCGCAGGGTATCGTATTTACGCTACGCCACTGTAAGTCAGAGAGGCAAGTGCTGTAATCACAAAGCACTTGCCACCTAAGTTACGGCGGCGTAGCGTAAATCGGCCGGCGTAAGCGCGCCTAATTCAAATGAGGATGTGGGGGGCGTGTTTTATGTAAATTACTTGTGACCCGACGTGATTGATGTTTTTCCAGAACAACGCATGCACCGTCCGTGGAATTTCCCAGTGTGCATTTCTCCAAAGTACGCCACAAGGACGTCATTGGTTTCGACGTGAACGTAAATTACGTCCAGCCCCATTCACGGACGATTTACGCAAAATTTCGACGCGGGAACGACGGCCATACTTTAAATTGGCTATGCCACCTAGGGGGCAGCTTTAGCTTTACGCGGCGTATCTCTTACAGAAACAGCGTACCTTTACTGCGACAGGCAAGCGTACGTTCATGAATCGGCGTATCTAGTCATTTACATATTCTACGCCGAAAACAGCGGAAGCGCCACCTAGCGGCCAGCCGAAAAATTGCACCCTAGGATACGACGGCACAGGCCGTCGTATCTTAGCTAGGTTTAAGTGTATCTCAGTTTGAGCATACACTTAAACTTACGACGGGCTTAGATTCCGAGTTACGTTGGCGTATCTACTGATACGCCGGCGTAACTCTTTATGAATCCGGCCCTTGGACTTTATTTCAAGGACCCTTTGATGTGTTAGCGACATGAACTTTGCCTTATGGGTTTGGTCTCCAGCTGACAGTTGCTGCATTGTCCACTTACTTCTTGCCTTTTCCAGGAATGCGTGTGATGGGAATATTATACAGTGGAACCATGGTTTACGAGTAACGCGGTTAACGAGCGTTTTGAGTATCGAGCAACTTTTTTTTTTTTAATTCTGACTCGCTTTGCGAGTGTTGTCTCGCAAAACAAGCAGAATTCAAGCTAATGGGGTGTGCAGTACTGCATTTGGCCAGAGGTGCGGGGTATTTCCAAGGCTCTCCAGCACCCCCCCACCTCTGGCCACATGCAGTATTGCATGCCATAGAAGTCAATGCGGAAGGAATTATCTTAGTTTCCATTGACTTCTATGGGGAAACCCGCTTTGCGGGTTTCCCCATAGAAGTCAATGGAAACTAAGATAATTCCTTCCGCATTGACTTCTATGGCATGCAATACTGCATGTGGCCAGAGGTGGGGGGGTGCTTTGGATTGCAAGCATTCTCCTGGAACGGATTATGCTCATAATCTAAGGTTACCAGTCCCACCAGCCATGTCTTAGCACTTCGCTCTCATTTAAAGAATCTTCCGCATCCTAAACCCTTTTGTCTTGTGTCTTGGTGGTCAATGGGTGGAACCAGGGCAACAGTGGGGAACTAAGCATGCAAAATACTCTTTCGCATTTTAACAAAGAGAAGATCCATGATATCCGTGGCTTGACACTTAGTATTAAAGTGATATTAATACGCTGTCCACATTGCAGACAGAGAAAGGAGCTGTGTGTTAGTGGGCGTCCTGACTCTCCTGTAGTCTAAGGAAGGGGGCGAGCACGACACTCCACACCAGGGAGAAAGCCTCGCATTACTGTGTGAAGTTACAGACAGAAGAACAGGAAGTGAGGATTTCTCAGAAGAAATAAGGACATTTAAAAGCAAAATGAAAGGCTTTAAGGCTATGCTGTGGTGTCCACAACTTTAACTTGTGGCAGTTCCCCATAAGAATAAAGTAGTTTGCTAACAATCCTTCTTCAGGGTTACACCAAATGCTCAAGTTATCACTACATCTTTCTGTGTATGATTCCTCTCCTTGCCATGACCAATTTCCCTAAAGAGAGCCCTACAGACCCCCCCCCTAAGGCATAAATATCCCAAATTTGGGAACCTTACCAGGTCAAACGATATAAAAAAACACAGTAAGTTAACTCCAACAATTCCAGCAGCAACTTAAAAATACAGTACAACATCAACGCATGCGGCACCGACATCCACCACAAAATGTGCACCTCTTCTTCAGTGACAAGTTCTTCCCTACTAAAGTCTGCCGACTGTTCCGGCTCGGTTTAAAGGGCAAGTAGCTCCTCTTCAGCTGGTAATGTGATGTCAATGTCCATCTCGTCAAATAACATATCGTTTTTAATAAGGCTCAGTCTTTGAATGTTTAAGAAGTTTCTCAAATACTTTGTTTTTGACAGATCCTTGTGTTGACATGGGTTAAAAAAAAATGCCAGCTCATCTGGTGTGAATGGACCCCAAAGTTAAACTCAGGGTTTAAGAACTTTAATTTAAATATATTCCTCAGTAATGACAATTCGGCTTTACAAACCTATAGCTAGATTCAGAGAGAGTTAGGCCGGCGTATCAGTAGATACGCCGACCTAACTCGGAATCTGCGCCGTCCTAAGTTTAAGTGTATTCTTAAACTGAGATACACTTAAACCTAGCTAAGATACGACAGCCTGCGCCGTCGTATCTTAGGGTGCAATATTTAGGCTGGCTGCTAGGTGGCGCTTCCATTGAGTTCGGCGTAAAATATGTAAATAACTAGATACGCCTATTCACAAACGTACGTGCGCCCGTCGCAGTAAAGATACGCCGTTTACGTAAGGCATTTTCAGGCGTAAAGTTATTCCATCAAATAGCTATACTAGTCAATGTTAAGTATGGCCGTCGTTCCCGCGTTGAAATGTGAAAATTTTACGTCGTTTGCGTAAGTCGTCTGTGAATAGGGCTGGACATAATTTACGTCCAAACCAATACGTCCTTGCGGCATACTTTGGAGCAATGCACACTGGGATATGAACACGGACGGCGCATGCGCCGTTCGTAAAAAACGTCAATCACGTCGGGTCACCGTTAATATACATAAAACACGCCCCCCACATCCCCATTTGAATTTGACGCGCTTACGCTGGCCTATTCACGATACGCCGCCGTAACTTAGGAGGCAAGTACTTTGTGAATACAGTATTGGCCTCTCTGACTTACGGCGGAGTAGTGATACGATACGCTACGCTGCCGCAAAGACGCGCGCCCCTACCTGAATCCAGCTACTAGTTCTTACTTGAAAAAGTAGTGATGACATAATCACTGTGCTGTACATAGCCTATGCAAAGAACAGAGCTGTGGGAGGAGCCCAGCAGATCCCACTCACTACTGTCTGCCTGCAGAAAATTACTTGGGGGGGTGGAGCCAAGACCAGTCTTCCTGCACAAGGAGGGAGAGCAGCAGTGACAGGTCTTTATTACAGGATGCTCCTACACAGAGAGAAAGTTTCACACTGGATTACTGCAAATATCTGGAAGAACTAAACAAAGCACACCAAGATTTAAGTAAGAATTTGCATGCCTCTTACATTAAGACATATTAAAGGGGTTGTAAACCCTCATGTTTTTTTCACCTTAATGCATCCTATGCATCCTATGCATTAAGGTGAAAAAACACCTTGCAGTGTCCTGAGCCCCAGCCCCACGGTTTTACTTACTTGAGCCCCAAATTTCCGTGGGCGCTTCCCCGCCATCCTCTTCTCCACGGAGTTCCCGGCTTTGATTGGATAGATTGATAGCAGCACAGCCATTGGCAAATCCATTGATGCAGGTGCCGGGGGGGCGGGGCCGAGTTATACACTCTGCGTCTATGGGTGCCAAGTGTATGACTCAGGAGCGGGCCCGCAAGGTAACCCCCTCGGGAGAGCTCCTCTCTTAGGGGGTTATCTAATGAGAGAAGGAGCCGCGAGAGCCCCCGAGGACCCCCAGAAGAGGATGATCAGGGTCACAGCTGCACAGTGGAGGTAAGTATGACATGTTTGTTTTTTTTAATAAAAAAAACAAAGCTTTAGTATCACTTTAAGGTGAAAAAACTTTTGTCACTGACCGGCCCCCCAGCCCCCCCCCCCCCATTTTTCCACACCGGAGACGCGCTCTTCCCCTCTGCCCGTTGTCTCAGCCATTGGCTCCCGCTGCTGTCAATCAAATCCAATGACGCGGGCGCCAGGGGGCGGGACCGAGTCCAGCATTCTGCATCTATGGACATAAATGCTGGACTTGGGAGCGCGCCCTAAGGTAACCCCCCGGAGAGCGATTCTCCTAGGGGGCTTATACGATGCGGGAATGAGCTACCAGCGCCGCCGGGGGACCCCAGAAGTTGAGGATCGGGGCTACTCTGTGCAAAACAAACTACACAGTGGAGGTAAGTATAACATGTTTGTTATTTTATAAAAAATAAATAAAAAATCAGAGCCTTACAATCACTTTAAGATTATCTCGGAATTCTGCTTTAATGAGCTTATCTGTTTGACCACTGCAATATCATAACGGTTGTATTACCTATTTTGGCCTGTTGTTCACTAAATTTGTTTTTAGTACGTCTTCACCTCTGCTGAAGCTGGCACTTCGAGCTTCATCCTTAAGATGGCAGCATCAATTTAGAAAAGGTTTTTTTTTTATTTCATTTTTTTGGGCAACAGATGACAACAGTGTTACTCACACATACGATTATACACATCTCAAAGCTGTGTAGTATGTCAGCTTCACTCGGTAATACTGCGTTGAATGCGCGAGACTCTACTATGAAAAGCTTATGCCTGACGGAAGTGTGAGTGCCAGGGAATTAGGACATGAAGGGAAATGTAAAAAAAAACTTAAAGTTTATATATATTTATATATGTTTATAAAAAAATAAGTATATCTATATATATAGATATATATAGATATATATAGATATATCCTATATATCTATATATATATATATATATATATATATATATACATATATATACATATATATATATATAAATTGTGCTTTTATTAACACAGATGTCCATGGTTTTTGATCAGTCTTGCCAAGTGACTCTTCTAAAATCATAAACACTGTCAAAGTGTCAGTTTAATAGCATGACCGATAAGCGGCACAATACATTTTAGCAGCTATTTGTACTTTGGCTGTAAAACATTACAGGCCTTTATTTAATCACGTACATCCTTATATATTAAAGCAGTTGAAAGAAAAAAGAATAGCTGTTACTGCCCATGGTGAACTGCCTGATTCTTTGTTTAAGGGATGATCTATACATAGGTTTGATCCGTGAAGAGGATACAATGGTCTTTGCAGGGTCAGGTAGGATTTTTATTTAGAGTATTTTTGGTTTTGCTTCCGTCTGGATAAAAACTCTTGAAGGCGTGGAATATTAAAATCAATGAGAATGGATCTTTTTTGGTCAAGTTAAAGGCCAACTCCAGCTTCCAATTAAGGCAAGAGCAGTCTATTTTCTCCACTGCAGGTGGCGCACTTCTGCAGCAGCACTGTTGTTGAAAAGGAAGTCGAGAGGATCAGAGTTCCTCTATGGTTTTCTGAGTCACTGGTTACTGGCTATCCTATTGGATGCTGCTGTCCCATGTGACACTGGGGTCAGGCAGAGCCTATTTGATACATTCCCACCAGCCTATAGCAGAATGGCAGCTTCATTTCAGACAGTTTTTTCAGAATGAGCCGCAATGCAGCGGAGGTGCACCCAAATTTTTTTTTTAAAAGCCAGCAGCTACTAATACTTTTAAAAAATGGACACTTACCTGTCCAGCGCGCCTGCAATGTTGGCAGCCGAGGCCGAGCAATCGCTCATCCCTCGGATGCTGTCGCCGCCATCTTCCGTGAGGGAATCGGGAAGTGAAGCGTTGCGGCTTCACTGCCCGGTTCCCTACTGGGCATGCGCGATTTGCGTGGCACATCATAACTGGTCCCGGCTCTCTCCTGGGAACAGGGTGGGTGGCGTTAAGTGGCGTGACTCCCACGGGAATCTATGCCCGAAAGTGGGTGCAAATACCTCTCTTAGGTATCTGCACCCCCTCCCCCCTGAAAGGTGCCATATGTGACACCGGAGGGCGGGGGAGAGTTGCGAAAAGCGGACGTTCAATTTTTGGGTTGAACTCTGCTTTAAGACTAAGAGTATCATATACAGGAAATGTGTTTCAGGGGACAAAAAGTCTACCCCTTCTTTAGGGCTTGCGCAGTCAATGTTAATAAAATCAAGACAGAATGCACTATAGAACCTGTGTTAAGGCTTGATGAACACTAATGTCTCCTGATGGCAATAAAGGCAGCCAGCATAGGTCCCCTAAGGCAGTGATTCTCAACCCTGTCCTCACGTACCCCCAACAGGCCATGTTTGCAGGTTTTACTTTATCTTGCACAGGTGCTTTAAATCAGAGTCAATGGCTTGGTATTTTGGACAGCTATTTTATCTAAGGCCTTGTACACACGACCGAACATGTCAGCTGAAACTGGTCCGTCGGACCGTGTGTAGGGCCGACCGGACAATTTTCCGGCCTACCGGACAGGTTTCCAGCGGACAAAAGTTTCTTAGCATGCTAAGAAACATGTCCGCTGGAAAGCTGTCCACGTTTTCTGTCCGCTGGGAATTTGGTCTGATGGTGTGTACACACATCAGACCAAATTCTGCCAGCAGACATGTCCGATGAAAACGGTCCACGGACCGTTTTCATCAGACATGTCGGGTCGTGTGTACGGGGCCTAAGAGAAATTCCCAAAACATGGCCTGTTGAGGGTACTTGAGGACGGGGTTGAGAACCACTGCCCTAAGGCATTCTGTCTTGATTTTATTAGAGCCCTAAAGAAGGGGGAGGCTATTTTCCCCCAAAACGCATTGCCTGTACTTTATCCTCTTAACCATTAAATGTTTCAAAAAGTCCTTCAGGTCAGATGACCCTTTGTACCAGGCACTCCCCCCATACACATCCAAGTGTTTACTGTCTGGAGAGAACTTCCTTGGTTTCTATCAAGGAGGTAGCAGCCTAGGACCAGAACAGGGTCCACCTATACAATATTTCGACCACTGATCTTTGAAAGAAAAGTCACTTTACGGTACATCCATGGGAACCAACATTTGCCTTGTACCCACGATCGGAATTTCCGATAGGAAAAGTCAGACAGAATTTTTTCATCGTATATTCTGACCGTGTGTGTGCCCCATTTGAGTTTTTCCATCGTAAATTTCGACGGACTTAGAAAGAGAACATGTTCTCTTTTTTTCCAATGAAAAAAACTTCTAGCGGAAATTCCGTTTGTCTGTATGGAACTCCGACGGAGAAAAAAAACACGCATGCTCAGAATCAAGTCGACACATGCTTGGAAGCATTGAACTTAATTTTTCTTGGCTCGTCGTAGTGTTGTACGTCACCACGTTTTGGACGGTTGGAATTTGGTGACAGTGTGTATGCAAGACAGCTTGAACGGAATTCCATCAGAAAATCCGAGTTTATCCCGATGGAAATTCTGATCGTGTGCATGGGGCATTTCACTTCTATTGGTTCATCACTATCAGACACACATCAGGCACTAGTGGTGGATGGTCCTAGATAATGTCTAGAGAGGCGCTGACGTGATGACATAAGAGCCTTTCTTTATACAGTAAAACCTTGGTTTGAGAGCAACTTGGTTTGAGAGCGTTTTGCAAGGCAAGCTAATTTTTTTAAATGAATTTGGACTTGATATACAAGCGATGTCTTGATATACAAGTAGCGTCATGTCACAACTAATGTACAGACGATCGAAAATTCCAACAGGAAAAGTCCAATGTGAGCTTTTGGTCGGAAATTCCGACCATGTGTTGGCTCCATCTGAATTTATCTGTCGGAATTTCCGTCAAGAAAAAATTGAGAGCTAGTTCTTGAAGGGAATTTCGATTGTATGCATTGAACTTAATTTTTCTCGGCTCGTCGTAGTGTTGTACATCACCACGTACTTGACAGGCGGAATTTGATGTGACCGTGTGTATGCAACACAAGTTTGAGCCGAAATTCCGTTGGAAAAAATTCCACAGATTTCTTGTCGGATTTTTCCGATTGTGTGTACATGGCATCAGTATAAAAGAGAACAGAGGTGAATGTAGCATTATGGTTACATTTAATAACGGTACAACATTTAGAAACTCACACGGTTGATGATTAAAACAGGCACATCTAAGTAGGCATCTGGGGTAAAGATGTCCACATAGACCATCCAGGGCCGCTGATAGAAATCATGGGGCCCTGTACAGCCTACCTGATGGGGCCCCCCTTCAGCTCCACCCCTGGTCCTTCCTTCAGCCCCACCCCTGTCTCCGTCATTGGCCCCTCCTTCAGCCCCACCCCTGTCTCCATCCCTGGCCCCTTCCTAGATGCCATATTGTGCTGCAGACAGTGCCACCCTCTGAAAGACTATGTTTGGTCATTCGTTTTCTGTTCAGGTTGCCCGGGCCCCCCTGCTGGCCGGGCCCGGTACAACAGGGCCAGTTGTACTGGCCTATCAGCGGCCCTGAGACCATCCTCCTCACTGCCATTGACGTCATCCCTTCCACTCTGCTCTCGGCGCTCGGTTCAAGCCTCGCTTTCAGATCACTCTACTGCAGGGTAGTCTTCCCGGTCACAATTGCAGACTGTACGGTCTATGTGGACAGCTTTACCCCAGATCCCTGCATACTTAGATGTCCCTCTTTTATTCATCAACCATGTAAGTTGCTAAATGTTGTACCTTCATTAAATGTAACCATATTGCTAGACTTAGAGGCGCCTCTCTTCTAGACCTGCGCGATTAATCGCGAAAAGAATCGCGATTTTGATTCTCTCCGTCCGCGATCTCCCCACAGAATGACCGACGATTCTATCCTACCTGTCACCGCCGTCACCGCCGTCTTAGTAACCACTGTGGAACGCAAACGGCGGAACTGACGTCAGCCGCGACGTCAGTTCAATGCGTCATGCGGCGCGCTGGGCATGGGCGGTACAAAGACACGCCGTGTGACGTGTCTCAGTCTTTTCGCCCGGGAATGTGGAAGAGAGAGCACACGCAGCTCGGAGGCACGGCCTGGCCTGGCCTGGCACGCCACAGCACACCGCCACAGTGACTGCGCTGCTCAGCAAGGTAGGAAACTGCACATTGCACACTGATGTGAACAGGGTCTTAGTGGCAAGCCATGCAATACTTGAGGAAGTAAAGGGAGGTGGCGGGGGCTGTCAATTTAGTAGCTCAGAAACCAAAGAACCACAACTGACAATGAGCATTTTTATAGGCAAATCAAATCAAGGAAAGAAAAAGAAAAAATGTGAATAAAAAAAAAACTAAAATATATCTGCAAAACCTATACTGTGTGTACTGAAGGAGGAACCACTTTAAATAAAAGAAAATAGCATATTGACTTGCCAGTAAAATCAGTTCTCGGAGTACAGCACACAAGCTTTTTACAATGATTATTATTAGGTTACATGCAGCTACCTTCAAGTGATTGGACACTGGCAAAAAAAAGTGCGTCGACTTAAATCTGAGCATGAGCGGGTTTTGAACCGATGCTTTTGCGTACTAACCGTCGGTCAGCCGTCCATCGGTTTGATTTTAAAGCAAGTTCTCTTTTTTTGGACCGAAGGACAACAGACCGATGGGGCGTACACACACGGACGGTTTGGCTGTTTTCATTGGTTTGGACCGATCTGTGTATGCGGCCTAAAAGGGCACCTTGGTGATGACTTCTCAGTATCTTCTCAGCTATTTCCCAGGTTGAGTGACACTATTTAACCTGAAACCTGTATTTTGGTGACACCGCAACGTAGGCATAGACACAACATTTTTCAAGACATAATTTCCTGTACTTCTAGTTACTTTCTATATCATTTTAGAGGAAGGTAAAACTGTTATTTTCTTGCACTTAGTGATTTAAAAGCCTCCACATTTTAAAATAATACCAAGCTTTTCTCTTCCACTAGAGAACCACATTCAAGGATTCCAAAACTGTGACCTTTCCTGAGATGTAGATACTGGCGGGATTCATTTCTGCGTTTATTTATTTTTTCCGGCAACTTTTTCCGGCAACTTTTCCGGAAATACTCGCACTAGTGGTACTTAGGAGACGTGGTAAAGTTTCTACAAAGAAATGTTCCGGTTTTTCTTTCATAAATGAAGACAAAGAAGTCTATTTTATAAAGCAAGGCTAGAACATCATTAAAAATGAGTCACTGAATTCAGGAAAATTGCTTTGTGTGCTCACATTGCCTTTTCCTTCACCGAATAAAGCACTATGGATTTATTTTAAAACAGGTTTTGTCAAAAGCCAGACCAACTTTTCAAATGCATTTAAGGCCTTCTTTTAGCTGGCTCTCTTAAAGTGTGCAATAAGTTTAGTTACAAATCGAATTTCAGCCAAAATTTGAATTATTTAGAGATTCGGCTGTATCCAAATCTCTGAATCACGATGGTAACGACTTTCAGCAAATTTGA
The DNA here is from genome assembly GCF_905171775.1 of Rana temporaria. Lineage (NCBI taxonomy): Eukaryota > Metazoa > Chordata > Amphibia > Anura > Ranidae > Rana > Rana temporaria. The sequence goes on along the minus strand of NC_053499.1, from coordinate 16,817,907 downwards.
TATAAACTATAATTAACACAACTAATTCATTTGTATCATTTGTTCGTTTGCAACCTCAGAGGGTTTTGTAAGTTCAATAATACACTATATTACCAAAAGTATTGGCCACAACCCGGCCCCAGCTAAAGTCTGAAAGACAATAAACTGGCCCTTTGTTTAAAAAGTTTGGAGACCCCTGCCCTAGAGTATAGAGCCAAAGCCCTTATATAGTCTGAAGGGGAAAGGTTTGTCCTCTATTGTCCACAATTGCACTGCTCATTTAGATGAGGACACTATAAAACCAGTTATATGAGCCAAAGGTGTGACACATCCAGTTGTATCCTTGTGTTATGCAGTTTGGCATTTACTATATACTATACGGTACTATTCTTGCAACTTTAATTGGGTGAATAAAATGTAAGCTTTTAGCCCAGTGGTTCCTGGTGCGTAGATAGGTGAACCCGTGTGCATGTTACTGCATAAATAGCAGTATGCACATAAATGAGTACAAGATTAGGTCAATCACAGTTCACCAGACAATATGTTAACTAGGATATAGCAGCATAGAATGGAGTTCTATGCAGCTAAATTAGAGTAAACCTGGTAATCCACAAAATCAGCAAGTGTTAATAGCACCAGAAAATAGTAACAGAAATAATATTCAATACTGCGATAACTCCTCTGTAAATAGTAGGCTATATGCTCTTTAGAATACACTCTATATGAATGACAGCGATCACATTTAGTATACCCAAAGATGTACCTCTTAGTGAGTGAGCAGTCTTTAGCCCTAATTCTTCAGCCGGCTATAGTTGAGACCCAGTCTATACATGAGTTCACATGAGTACAGTCCCAGTAAAGTCTGCATGCAGTAAATAGTGTTGCTAGTTAGATGGTCAGTCCACATGTGCTCAGTCCTTGCTAGCAGTAACAGGTTAATGGCAGCATTGTCTTCTCACCAGAGCCAGCGATACAGCAACAGGGGTTTTTTATTGTTCAGATGTGAGGTCACTTCTGGGTCTTCGTGGAGTGACTTTGGTTCTCGGCACAAGGCCACAGGCTTGTGGAAGATTGATGTGCACCCAGAAGTAGCAATGTGCACACCTCCTCTCCTCTCCTCGCAGTAAAGAAACAGTCCCTTGGTATTCAGCCTGTTAAAAAGACAGCTATCTTTCCCTTTATACCCAGCTTGCATTGGGAATTATAGTCCAATCTGTCATTAACTGCCATAGTAAGCCTGAACTTCCTCTCCAAAGATTCATTGCTGCCAACCATCAAGTCTCTTGAGCTCCCTCACTTATCAGTTCCCCCTGGTGGATGGAGGTGAGGTAGTGTTAACACGATCAGCTGAAGTCCATTGGGAGCACAGAGTGCACTGCAGCACAGAATTATAAATTGCTCTCTGTTTCTAGCCAAGCACCTGGCTCCATACACAACAAAGGATTTCCATAGTCCCATAGAATGTGAGATTGAAGTGCCAAATTATATGTTAATAGTCCAGACACAAAAATGGACGTACAATGTAAACAATGTAAACAAATGTATTTACAATGTAAAATCAGGTGGAGAACCATACAAAAAAGCCAACAAGTTATGGGAGTCAAAGCTCATCCCACCTCCTTCATCAGGGCGTTGTCCTTTCTTCCTCCGCAACTACTTTTTTTTTTAATAAAAGGAGTGAACAAAGGAAAGAAAATTAAAAAAAAAATACACTCTGATGACTTTTAGTCCTAAAACATTTTGGCGATCGGAAATTCAGACAAGAAAACCGTGGATTTCTTTCTGATGGAATGTTGGCTCAAACTTGTGTTGCATACACACGGTCACACAAATCTTGTTGGAAATTCCAACTGTCAAGAACGCGGTGACGTACAGGACGTACGATGAGCCGAGAACAATGAAGTTCAATAGGCAGTTCGGCTCTTCTGCTTGATTCTGAGCATGCGTTTTTTTTGCGCATTGGAATTGCATACAGACGAGCGGATTTTCCGATAGGAACCTTTTCCGTCGGAAAAATAGAGAGCCTGCTCTCGATCTTTTGTTGGCGGAAATTCCGACAGCAAAAGTCCGATGGAGCCTACAGTACACACGGTCGGAATTTCCGACCAAGAGCTCACATCAGACTTTTCTTGTCGCAATTTCCGATCGTGTGTAAGCGGCCTTACTTGTATCGTTTTCTACCAAATTTTACATTGAAATACTTTTCTAGCTGGACTATTAACTTGTGTTGTGGCACTTCAGTCTCAGATCTATTTATCAACTTTTTAATTATATTCTTGTCCCCATTTGGGGAATTTCTCCTCCGTTTCTACCTTCTTGACAGGTGGCAGACAGAACAGGAAGTGAGTGGAATTCTCCCAACACAGGCAGCAACACCCCAAAAATTCAGTACAATTAATGCTAAGGACCATTCTTTGTTCTGTGTGCAATGGCACATAATTTGTTTTGTGTGTTGACACAATGGGCCCTTAATGTGTGTCCTTAGGCCAGAACATGTGCCTGATTTATTTTTATAAGAGTTTTGGATGGCTAGATTATTTGTTTGTCTTGCTGGGAAGATTTCCTTCCCTTCTTGTTCTGGAGATCCAACAAGAAGTGAAAGGAACACCCCTGAAAGTGAGGGGAAATCCCCTGTATGTTAGCTATCATCAGTACAGGTGTCCCTATCCAAGGACCCCCCCTCCCATTTCCCTGTGCTGCATTGACAACTAGAACATTTTCAATTTTCCCAGTGAAGACACAATATAGACAGGGATTTTGACCAAAATTTGGGCTTAAGATATACTTCAATTCAGAAAACCATTTTTTAAAGCCAGGAGTTTACCATTGCAGCGTACTTTTCTACCCACTTCTGGGGCCTGCTTTAATTGCATAATTGAGTAATAATTCTAAGTGGTCACTAATTGATGTGCATATCATGATGCATGCGCGGTTTGCAGCAATAAATTACACCAAAATGTCAAGTGTGTTTACACTTTTGACTTCTCCTTTGGCAATAATTAAATGGGAATTATTTACAAGTTGGTTACTATAATTAACTCATTTACTCAACATGATTAATGTTTCATTAATAGCGCAAGATAGATATCCACGGGAGGATGGAGATGCTGATAAACATTTGCACTTTCATAGTACATCTTTATAAGTGCTTGACTGAACTCTTCAGTGAATTCCCAGGTTATCAGCTTATGGAAGAGCCCTATAATATTTTCTAATGTTTCCACTCACACAGAGAGAAACACAGGGGAGACTTGGCCCAATAGCGTAAACTGGGGTATAGGTTTGGCATGATGGAACCAAGGGTGATCCAGATGTTGTTTAGTAAGAACATTTAGTGAAGCTTGGCAAGTTTGCTTTCCTATTTGGTAAAATGGAGACCAAGGGCTGCTTTGCCGATTGGATAATTGCCCATGAATTAGGCAACCTAAGATAGGACAGCGCAAGCCGTCGTATCTTAGATATGTTTAAGTGTATCTCTGTTAGAGAATACACTTAAACATAGGTCGGTGCAGATTCAGGCCCCGTACACACGGCCGAGGAACTCGACGTGCCAAACACATCGAGTTCCTCGGCGTGTTCAGTCCTGGAGCCGCCGAGGAGCTTGGCGGGCCGAGTTCTCCCATAGAACAATGAGGAAATAGAGAACATGTTCTCTATTTCCTCGCCGAGGTCCTCGTCGGCTTCCTCGGCCGAAAGTGTACACACGGCCGGGTTTCTCGGCAGAATTCAGCTCTGAACCGAGTTTCTGGCTGAATTCTGCCGAGAAACTCGGTCGTGTGTACGGGGCCTCAGAGTTAGGTCGGCTTATCTGTAGATAAGCCGGCCTAAGGCCCCGTACACACGATAGAATCCATCCGCAGATAAATCCCAGCAAATGGGTTTCTGCGGATAGATCCTATGGTGTGTACACGCCAGCGGATCTGTTTCCGCGGAGAAATCTCCTCTGGGATGGATTCCAGCAGATCGGATATTTGCTGTGCTGCACAACATATCCATCTGCTGGAATCCATTCCAACGGATGGATCCGCTCGTCTGTACAGACTTACCGGATCCATTCGTCCAAAGGGATTCCCCGCACGCGTCGTAATGATTTGACGCATGCGTGGAATTCCTTATATGACAGCGTCGCGCCCGTCGCCGCGTCATAATCGCGGCGACGGCGCGACACGTCATCGGCAGAGGATTTCCGCGCGGATTTCAATGCGATGGTGTGTACACTCCATCCCATCGAAATCAGCGGAAATCTTTGAGAGGATTTATCCGTGGAAACGGTCCGCTGGACCGTATCTGCGGATAAATCCTCTCGTGTGTATGGGGCCTTACTCTTTCTGAATCTACCTACATGTGTACAGTATGTAAAGGCAAGTGTCCCAATACTTTTGACAAAATAGTGTGTGTGTGTGTGTATATATATATATATATATATATATTCAACCATTCTCCAAGTATTTCGATATAAGGTGAAGATCATCAGCGGCAACATCAGCAACACATAGCGAGTAAAGGAAAAAAGAACCGAAGGTCATTACGGAATGTCAGATAATCTGTGCGTTTATTCCCAGATATCACAGGATGTAGTTTGAGAAGACGTATCGCTGACATCCGAGCGCTGGTGAGGGCTAAATTTACCAGCAGCTCACAGGCTAACTGCAGCATTTATTTCATAGCTTATCCAGATTGTTCCCCTACAGCAATTTTATTTCAAATGAGTCAGTTAGTTGGAAATCATGTACGCGGGCCCCCGAAGCAGATGTTACAGGCCGGCGCGGAGAACCATTCAGCTATATATCCCACAAGCATCTGACACACCGTACGCCGAAACACTGACGCCGGGCAAAAAGATGCTGCAAACTGATAGATGTGTGAAAATAATGTTTTATGCCATTAATAATATTTTGAGATCAGTCATATGTAATTATATTTACCATCTGCTGGGGGGGTGGGGGGGGGGGGGGATATGGCTCTCGGAGTGTTTTAGCCTTTGTGGTATTTTTTATTTATTTTTTTGCACCAAGGATGGTTTACAGGCAGACAACAATGACAGGGGCCAGAGGGAGAAGGATAATTATTCGGCTCTTGCTTCTTTTTGGTGACAGGTTCTTTTTGAAAGGTTCTGTTTTGGCAGGAAAGTATCCCCAGAAAATATTTTTACATGTTAGAAGTATAATACTATGGCAGGCCAATATATTACCATGGGACGTGTCAATATTAAAGTGTATGTCCAGGAAAAACCTTTGGGCCAGATCCACAGTGAGAGTACGCCGGCGTATCTACTGATACTCCGGCGTACTTTCAAATTTCCCGCGTCGTATCTTTAGTTTGAATCCTCAAACCAAGATACGACGGCATCTGGGTTAGATCCGACAGGCGTATGGCTTCGTACGCCTTCGGATCGTAGATGCAATACTTCGGCGTCCGCTGGGTGGAATTTGCGTCGTTTTCCGCGTCGGGTATGCAAATGAGCTTTTTCCGATGATCCACGAACGTACGCACGGCCATCGCATTCGCTTACGTCGTCTTTAGTCGGCTTTTTCCGGCGTATAGTTAAAGCTGGTATTTTGCGGCGTATAGATAGACTTGCCATGTTAAGTATGGCCGTCGTTCCCGCGTCGAAATTTGAATTTTTAATTTTTTTGGCGTAATTTGTCCGTGAATCGGGATGGACTAAAGTCACGTCTAAGTTTAAAAAATGACGTTGTTGCAACGTCATTTCGCGCAATGCACGGCGTGAAATTTTGAAACGGAGCATGCACAGTTCATTCGGCGAGGGGACACGCTTCATTTAAATGAATCACGCCCCTTAATCGCCGATTTGAATTCCGCCACCAGAAATACACTACGCCGCCGTAACTTATGGCGCGAATTCTTCCAGGATTCGATTTAAAGCCAGGTAAGATACGGCGGCGTAGCGTATCTCTGATACGCTGCGCCTATCCATTTCTATGTGGATCTGGCCCTTTCTTTTTAGGCTTTGATAACATAGGCGTGGGTTAGAGCCTCGGTTACTGCACCTTTAAAGTGTTTTTTTCTCACTTTTTAGCAACCTTTTTTTTTAATTACTCCAATACCATGTCAATTCTGCATGTAAAATTCATACATGTAAAAATCTATTTTTTTTTTTTTTAGATACAACATGACTTAGAACCCTAAATATTATTTTTAAGCAGAGGCCCTAGAGAATGAAATGGTAGGTGTGGCAATTTTTTTTATGTCACTCGTGGTTTTTCATACCTAAATTATTTTGTAAAAGATACACTTTAACCACTTTCCTACTGGGCACTTTCACCCCTTCCTACCCAGGCCAATCAAGGCTTTCACACTTTGAATACCAATTGTGTGGTCATGTAACGCTGTACCCATATGAAATTTTTATCATTTTATTCACACAAAGGCAGCACTGATGAGGAGGCACTAATAGGCTGCACTGATGGGTACTGATAGGCTATAATGATGGGCACTGATGAGGCGGCACTGATGGGTACTGATGAGGAGGCACTAATAGGCCGCACTGATGGGCACTGATGAGGTGGCACTGATGAGGAGGCACTAATAGGCAGCACTGATGGGCATTGATATGTGGCACTGATGAGCACTGATAGACAGCGCTGATGGGCACTGATAGGTGCCACTAATGGGCACTGATAGGTGGTATGGATAGGCGGCACTGATGGGAGGCACTGATGGTCATTAATGGGCAGCACTGATGAGAAGGCACTGATGGACACAGAAAGGCAGCAGTGACTGGCATCACTAATGGGCACTGATAGGCTGCACTGATGAGGTGGCACTGATGATGAGGCATTAATATGCCGCACTGATGGGTACAGATAGGTAGCACTGATGGGCACAGATAGGTGGCAGTGATGGGCAGCAGTGACTGGCATCACTAATGGGCACTGATTGGTGGCACTGCTGGGGCTTTACGGTAATCATGTTTACTGATGGGGGTATGGCTTGGCGCGCAGCGTGGATGGACGCTGTATAGAGGAGCTCCGACATCCAGGGAGAGCCGAGTGACAAAAAGACACGCTGATCAAGCGGGGATCTCACAACCGTTCCCTCCGCTCGATGGCCGCTCCAAAAAGCAAGCTGTCGCCAGAAAACCTAAGTAAACACCGCTATAGCGGCGGAGGTAAATGCCCCAAGATGGCGCCGGCTCAAAGACAGAATGAGGGTGACGACATGGAGGATGGCGAGATCTCCTTACCGGCTTCAGAGGACTCATGTTTACTGATTACATGTCCCGCTGTTCCGTGCGAGGAGACGCTGCTGATCGCCTCTCCTCACCACACACTGCCAGTGTGAGGCAAGGAGAGCCGATCACTGGCACCTCTGTGTTTACATGTGATCGGCTGTGAATGGACACAGCCGATCACATGGTTAAGGAGCCACGTCATCAGCCGCGATGGGCACGCGAGAGCGGCTGTTCTGGGGCGACGTCATATGACGTCCACCCAGAATGAGAACCGCACCATCTCTCCATCATTTGACGGTGGGCGGGCGGCAAGCGGTTAATTAATTTCAGTGTACACAAACACAATGTAATATCCAATTTTCTGTTAAATTTAAAAAAAAGATTATGTTATGTTGAGTAAATAGAAACTGGGGCAGATCCACAGAGAGAGTACGCCGGCGTATCTACTGATACGCCGGCGTACTTTCAAATTTCCCGCGTCGTATCTTTGGTTTGAATACTCAAACCAAGATACGACGGCATCTGGGTTAGATCCGACAGGCATAAGGCTTCGTACGCCTTCGGATCTTAGATGCAATACTTCGGCGTCCGCTGGGTGGAGTTCTCGTCGTTTTCCGCGTCGAGTATGCAAATTAGCTATTTCCGACGATCCACGAACGTACGCGCGACCGTCGCATTCTCTTACGTCGTCTCTAGTCGGCTTTTTCCGGCGTATAGTTAAAGCTGCTTTTTTGCAGCGCATAGTTAGACTTGCCATGTTAAGTATGGCCGTCGTTCCCGCGTTTATTTTGAATTTTTTTATTTTTTTTGTGTAAGTCGTCCGTGAATCGGGATGGACGTAATTCACGTCTAAGTTAAAAAAAATGCCGTCCTTGCAACGTCATTTAGCGCAATGCACGGCAGGAAATTTAGGGATGGCGCATGCGCAGTTCGTTCGGCGCGGGGACGCGCTTCATTTAAATGAAACACGCCCCCCTACTCGCCGATTTGAATTAGGCGCCCTTACGCCGCAAGAGATACACTACGCCACCGTAACTTACGGCGCAAATTCTTTCTGGATTCGAAGCAACAAAAAGTAAGTTACAGCGGCGTAGCGTATCTCCCATACGCTGCGCCGGTGCAGATCTCTGTGGATCTGCCCCAACATGTTTAAATTTGTGTACGCCTGTGGAGAGATATTTACATTTTTGATACATTAAAGCTGAAGTTTAATTTGCCTATATTTTGCCTTTTACTGGTTGCCCAAAATGGGCATTGTTGGGGCGGAGTCAGAAGGAGACTAAGGCCCAGATTATCAAAGGCGTTACGAAGGCGCAACACCATTTGCGCCGTCGTAAGTCCTAATCTGGCCCCGGGTATCTATGCGACTGATTCTTAGAATCAGTTACGCATAGATACCCATTAGATCTGACATGCGTAAGGCTCTTACGCTGTCAGATCTTAAATGTAATTTTTTTTCCCACCGCTAGGTGTCGCCGACGTCTTTTTCCCCGTCGCTTATGTAAATTAGCAAATTACGACGATTCCCGAATGTACGCGCGCTCGACGCAGAGAATTTACGACGTTTCCGTAGCCTTTGCGACGCGTAAAGTTGCCCCTGGGGTCTATGAGGCGCAGCCAATGTTAAGTATGGCCGTCGTTCCCGCGTCGAAATTTAAAAAATCTACGTCGTTTGCGTAAGACGTCCGTGAATGGCGCTGGACACCATTTACGTTAACGTCTAAGCAAATGACGTCGGTGCGACGTCATTTAGCGCAATGCACGTCGGGTAATTTACCCGACGGAGCATGTGCAGTACGCTCGGCGCAGGAACACGCCTAATTTAAATGGTGCCCGTCCCATTTGAATTGGGCGGCCTTGCGCCGAGCGCTTTTACGATACACCGCCGCAAGTTTACAGGTAAGTGTTCTGAGAATCAGGCACTAACGCTGTAAACCTGCGGCGGTGTAACGTAAATCACATACGTTACGCTGCCCAGGAGCAACGTAATTATATGTGAATCTGGGCCTAAATATCCCAGGTCATGATTTTGGATATCTCTCAGAATGGAACCTTTTTTTTCCTACTGCAGCAGAGACTCCATCACAGCCTCCCAGAATTCCCGCATTATACAATGTCATCCTACAACAGCTGGATGGAAAAAAGATCTTCACTTCCAGGCTTTTCGCGATGTTTTTTGGTGACAATATTGACAAACTGTTTTGTGCGTCTATAAATAGTGAGACACGGATCAGTGACTGTCTGTCATCTGCCAAACACATCATAGGTGCAAACCGAGCAGGTGGTGATCACAGTGTGCGCCACCATTTCATCTCCTGCCAGTGCCTTAATTAGAGGGACTGCTAGGGACCACCAGCCTGGAAGGGACTCCCAATAGCAGATTCACTGGATGGGGAGAATGAGAGTGGAAATGCCAGAGAGAAGGACATTAAAGCAAAAGGACCGGAAGAAAGGATATGAGCAAAAAATGTAGGAAAGGAAGAAAAAAAAAGAAAGAGGGGAGGTAAGACGGATAAAGGGAAGGGAGGAAAAAGGGGAGGATAAAGGAATGAGGAGAGGGAGAAGGAGCGTATTAAAGAATAGTGAAAGAGAAAAAGGAAGGAAAATGGAAAGAAAAGGAAAGAAAGAAATGAATAAATACATGTAGGAGAGACAATAAAGAACAGGGCTTTGGTTTGCCATGTTGACTCTAGAACCCAACAAAGATTGATCCAGTTAGTGTTCTGAGGCTGAAACACACGATCTGCATGTATGAAAGAAAGAAAGAAAAAGAAAGAAAGAAAGAAAGAAAGAAAGAAAGAAAGAAAGAAAGAAAGAAAGAAAGAAAGAAAGAAAGAAAGAAAGAAAGAAAGAAAGAAAGAAAGAAAGAAAGAAAGAAAAAGAAGGAAGGAAGGAAGGAAAATAGTGAGTAAAGAAGAATAAAAGAATGAGAAGTGGGATTATTTATGAACAAAGAAAGAAAGTGAGTGGTAGGAAGGAAGGATGAGGATGGAAGGGAAGGTTTAAAAAAAAAAATAGGAGAAAGAAAGAAATAGAAATCAAGCAAGAAACAAAGAACGTGAGAGGAAGGAAGGAGTTTTTTTTTTTTTTTTAAATAGGAGAAAGAAAGTGGAAGGAAGGAAAAAAAAGAAAGAGATAGAACATAAGAGAAAGGAAGGAAGAATAAGAATGGAAGGGAAGGTTTAAATAATAAAAAAGAGAAAGAAAGAGATAGCAAGAAAGAAAGAAAGAATGTGAGAGGAAGGAAGGAAGGAATGGTCTAAGGTTATCAGTGGTGTACCCCAAGGTTCAGTGCTGGGACCCTTACTTTTTAATATCTTTATAAATGATATTGGGTCTGAGATCAAAAGTAACATTTCAGTCTTTGCAGATGACACAGAGCTATGCAGTGGAATAACGTCCTTACAGGATGTCTCCAATTTACAAGAAGACTTACAAGCCGACCTCACCTCAATGCTCTGTCTAATTGGGTGACTAAGTGGCAGATGAGGTTTAATGTTGATAAATGTAAAGTTATGCACTTGGGGGCTAAGAATAGTCATGCATCATACATGGTGGAGAAGGATCTGGTGGTCTTGGTAGATCATAAGCTCAAAATTGACATGCAATGCCAGGCTGTGGTTTCCAAAGCAAGCAAAGTCCTTTCTTGTATAAGAGAGGGATGGACTCCAGAGAGAGAGATATCATTAGTAAGACTTCATCTGGAATATGCAGTTCAGTTTTGGGCACCGGTTCGGGGAACTGGAGAAAGTGCAGAGAAGGGCAACCAAACTGATAAGAGGCATGGAGGAGCTCAGCTATGAGGAAAGATTAGAAGATCTGAATTTATTCTCTCTTGAGAAGAGGAGAATAAGGGGGGATATGATCAACATGCACACATTTATAAGGGGTCCATATAGTGAACTTGGTGTTGAAAAAAATAGGAGGAAGCAAGAAAGAAAGAAAGTGGAAGGAAGTAAAAAAAAAAAGGAAAGATAGATAGAGAGTGGAAGGAAGGAAAGAAGGGGATGGAAGGGAAGGTTTAAAAAAATAAAAATAGGAGAAAGAAAGAGAAAGCAAGAAATAATGAAAGAAAGTGAGAGGGAGGAAAAAAGGAAGAGGATGGAAGGCAAAGTTTAAAAAAAATAGGAGAAAGAAAGAAAAAGGAAGCAAGAAAGAAAGAAAAAAAAGAATGTGAGAGGTAGGAAGGAAGGAAGTGGAAGGGGAGGTAAAAAAAAATAGGAGAAAGCAAGAAAGGAAGTGGAAGGAATGAAAGAAAGAAAAAGAAAGAAAAAAGAAAGAAAGAAAGATAGTGGAAGGAAGAAGGGAAGAGGATGGAAGGGAAGGTTTAAAAAAATAGGAGAAAGAAAGAAAGAAAGAAAGAAAGAAAGAAAGAAAGAAAGAAAGAAAGAAAGAAAGAAAGAAACAAACAAACAAAGAAAGGAGGTTTAAAAAAAATAAGAGAAAGAAAGTGGAAGGAAGAAAAAAAAGAAAGTGAAAGGAAGGAGGTTTAAAAAAATAAGAGAAAGAAAGTGGAAAGAAGAAAAAAAAGAAAGTGAAAGGAAGGAAGGAGGTTTAAAAAAAATAAGAGAAAGAAAGTGGAAGTAAGAAAAAAAAGAAAGAAGGAAAGAAAATGGAAGGAAGGAAGAGGGTGATAGGGAAGGTTTAAAAAATAAAATAAAAATATGAGAAAGAAAAAGAAAGAAAGAACAGGGCTCTGGTTTGCCATATTGACTCTACAACCCAACAACGATTGATCGAGTGTTCTGAGGCTGAAACACACGATCTGCATGTATGCTGAGGGTGATTAGTGCTTTGTGCTTCAAGTGATTGATGACTCCATGTCTGTACATCAGTGTGCCAGCTTCCTTTTGCCTGTTGCACTAATGTAATAATCACGTTTCCATGAGCAGAGTTTACTCTTGCCAGCTGTGAGCTCTTCAATTACTAAGGGAATCCTGATTACGTATTAAAATACATTTCCATCTTCTTCTGTGAAGGTCTATACAATGGAGGTGAGAATTACTGGAGAAGCAGGAGGGAACAGTGTTGTGAAACTTGTCACCTGCTTTCTATTGTTTATCTCTTTCTACATATCATGTATGTAGAACACCAATGGTAGATACTCCTTCATTCTTTTACGGGTTTTTACTTTCTTGAGGTCATTTGAAAAACAAAGTGTCCTGCTCATGTAGGCTCAGGTGACAGTTAACTACAGATAATTAACAGAAACTATACTTAAAAACTTTCTTGTATTACATATTCATTTTCATATAGAATGCAAAAAAGAAGCTGTGTAATACTTGTGCCTTTCTTCATGTAAGTCCATAAGTTCTGAAAGCCACCGGTGCAGGTCAAGTGAGGCGCTGATCACAAGACCAGCATTAACGTTCGCGAATAGGGCTTTGCGTAGAATTACGTTCACGTCGAAAGCATTGGCTTGTTGCGGGTTAATTTGGAGCATGCACACTGGGATACCCCCACGGACGGCGCATGCGCCGTTAAAAAAAAACGTAATTTACGTGGGGTCAATAGGAATTACCATACAACACGCCCACATCTGATCCATTTGAATTGCGCGCCCTTACGCCAACACAGTTACACTACGCCGCCGTAACTTACGGCGCAAATTCTTTGTGGATACGGAAAATACGCTGTAAGTTACGGCGGCGTAGTGTAGATACGCTACGCTGGATGTAGAGATGCGCCGAGGTACGTGGATCTGGGCCAATGACTTTTTAAGGCATTTTCAGGCATATGCTCCTACAGGCAGAAACCCCCCCACCCCCAACCTGCGTTTTTAAGAGAAGCTAGTGCACCAAAGGGCTCAAAAAAGCTAAAAAGTGCTCAAAAAAGCTCAAAGAAGCTTGAAAACAAATAAAAACGTTTGTTCTAGTTTTTTATTTTGTTTATACAGTAGTTAAGAAAATACTATCTAGGAAAAAACGCTTATGGTCAAAAAAGCTAAAAGAAGCTTGAAGAAGCTCCATAAAAATGTGCACAAGATCACAAAATAGCGCAAGCTTCATCAAGTTGAAATAAAATCTCAAATGCCCGTGAAAGCAGCTTTTAGGATATTTGTATCTTGCGCTTTCGCTATTTAAGAAAAAGAAAATGACACACGACCTTCAATGACTATTATTCTAAAAAATTTAAGCTTCCTCATCTCATTAGGTTTGACGCATAGTTCCCCTTTTGTAGCCCAATTACTGTATAAGTTATTTTATTCTCTAGTAATGTTCACAAAATTAGTCGTACTGCCTCAATTATGTAAAGCGAATCTTGAGAAAATAATGATGGCATTCCAAAGGAGAAGGGAAAGGCTCACTGGGACATGACACGCTACAAAAATGCGCTTGCGTGCCATAAGGAAATGCGTTTTGTAATTGGAAATTTATTTCAATGCATTATGGAAACTAGTGAAGTTGTTTTGTATAAAAAGTTTTTTAAGAAGAAATTGATAAAACACAAATTGTACATTCACTGGAAAATACAGAGTAACTTACGTGACTTCATATTTTTAACCAGAACCTCTAAAACAGGGGTCTTCAAACTACGGCCCTCCAGTTGTTCAGGAACTACAATTCTCATCATGCCTATTCATGTCTGTGAATGTCAGTGTGTTACAATGCCTCATGGGATGTGTAGTTCTACAACAGCTGGGAGGGCCGTAGTTTGAGGATCCCTGCTCTAAAACATGCCGGATACTGTATTATTTGACCTTTAACTCTGTCACTTTAAAGAAAAATCTAGAGGTGCCTATACATACTGGGCCTAATCCACAAAAACCCGGCGCAACGTAACTTTTGCCATTTAAGTTACATCGCCGCAAAATCTCTACCTAAGTGCCCGATCCACAAAGCACTTACCTAGAAATTTTGAGCAGTGTAACTTAAATCCGTCCGGCGCAAGGCGTTCCTAATTTAATGGGGCGAGTCCCATTTAAATTAGGCGCGCTCCCGCGCCGGACGTACTGCGCATGCTCCCGATGTCATTTTCCCGACGTGCTTTGCGCGGTTTTACGTTGCGCCGGGTTTTGAGAATCGCGACGGGCGTAAAAAAAAAAAACGAGTTGCGGCGGGAAAACAAAAAAAAAAAAAGACAGCGACGCGGGGTAGAAGGGTCTACTTTTACAAGGTGTAAACAGTTTAGGCCTTGTAAAAGCAGCCCTAATTTTGCGACAGCAAACTAATACTTACGGAGAAAAAACGAAGTGTAAAAGCTTTGTGGATCTCCGTAAGTGCTAATTTGCATACCCGAAGCGGCATTTCGACAAGAAATGCCCCCAGCGGCGGATGCGGTACTGCATCCTAAGATCCGGCAGTGTAAGTCCCTTACACATGTCGGATCTTCTGTCTATCTATGTGAAACTGATTCTGTGGATCAGTTCCATAGATAGAAACAGGGATACGACGGCGTATCAGTAGATACGCCGGCGTATCCCTTTTGAGGATCAGGCCCACTGTACCCAGAGGTGCCTGTACATACATGCAGCAGTTTGCAGTTCCCCAATGCATAGGTGTGCACCCCAAACACAGAGAAACAAACACATTAGCTAGGCAGTGGCGAGTGCAAAGCACATGTGAACAAGACCTTTTTTTTTTTTATTATAATTTTTTAGAAATTTTTTATTTTGTTAAATTGTTTAGTTGTTTTCAATTTTTAACTGCCTTTTTTGTCGGGGGCTTTGGCGAAATATCAGGGTTCTAAACAAACCCCTGATGTCTTACATTTAGGACTGAAAAAGGGACTGAGGACAGGATGGAGGCACAGATGCTAGAACCAGTGGTGGCTTGTGTTTTTTTGTTTGGGCGGGGTGGTTTGAAAACAACCCCCCCATGGCACCTAAAACCTCCTCACCACACCCCTCACTGTCTGCTGGTCCACTAGCACTTACCCCATCTAGGCGGCGGGCACATCGGGCAGGAAACAGGGATCGGGCATCGGCAGGCACATCGGGCAGCAGTGGGGATCAGGCATCGGTGGGCACATCGGGTAGGAGTGGTATCGGGCATCGGTGGGGATCAGGGCATCAGTGGACATCAGGCTGCGGAGGGCATCAGGCAGTGGCTCCTGTGTCTTCTCTTCCCCGCTTCCGCCATGTGTCTCATCCCCTCCTCCTAGGCGTCCAATAGGATCGCCTGTCCTTTCAGCCAATTGGGTGACAGGTATCAGACCAGCTTCCTGATTGGCCGGGAGGAGGATCATGTTGCAACAGCAAATATTCAATACTGCATCCCATTCAAATGAAGGGCTGAAGTAACCATGACATGCCCATGCAAATGTACACACACATATGTGAATACATTTTTTTACAGGTGTCTTTAGCCAGGTCGTATGATGTCATGGATCATCATCCTCCAGCAGTGGGTGGATCCTAATCATAATGACATGGGCCTGCTCTCTGTAACATTCTCCTGTGAGTACAGGGTTGGGGGCTCAGCCTTTATATCGGTGAGTCTAAGGGCAACAGTTTTGAAATCTCACTTCCTTGTTGCGCCGTTGTAGCCACGCCCTGACGCGTTTCGTCACTTCCGACTTCGACAGAGGGCGGAAGTGACGAAACGCGTCAGGGCGTGGCTATAACGGTGCAACAAGGAAGTGAGATTGCATTCCACAGCCAACCAGCCGGATCTGACCATCTATACCAGCTCCACAGTACTCGTGCGGCCTCTGGTGTGCAAAGGACGGCGGTGACAGCGGTGAACGTATTGCTTTCTTTACTTGCTCATTCACAATTGTTTTTCCTGTACGGGCATCATTAGTGGGAGTTTTTTCCAGACAGGTGGGGAAGGTGTTTTCAACCAAGTACAGAGGTCCTTCAATTATGTGCAAGAAGCCTATACTCTTGGACTCGGCTTGGCTCTCCTACAGCCAAAAGGCAAAAAATGTACTACAAAATATGTAGTAAAAAAATGATTACTACAGTATGTGCCAAGTGAACTGAAACTATATTTCTGTCATAGCAAAATTAGGGGTTCAATATCCTAAGGTGTCTCCATTCTGAATTTCTCTAATTGCTACCATAAGATCACCAAAAATACCAAGATGGTATTGTAGATCTTTTATCTTCCCAACGAGAGATGAAAACATCTTGTGAAGAATGTGTACAAATGCTGGGGCTATAGATAAACCACATCAGTTTCTATAAAATGTATCCGTGAATATGATCTAAAAACCCTTGCTTATCTCCGTTTTGACAAAGTGCCCTATTTTTCATATGTGCTCCGGAACGGTGACTTGACGCTTCTTTGTACAAAAGCCCCAGTAAATCCTCATTTAGTGCACTGTAATTTCATGTTGTTTTATGTCCCCGCGGTGCGCTTGTGTTTTAACAGGCTTGTGCTTCTCAATTCTTTACGGCGCTCATCAAGCAAAGTGATAGCGGAGAGTAAAGTGTGTTTTGCAAGGCTGTATTTTAGAATATTATTACCATTAATAAAAACAAACTATCCCTCTATCTTGCCTGGGTTTTTGGGCAAAGCGCATAAAGACGAGTGATGTCGCCTCGTAACGCCAAGCGGGAAAATAAATGTATGTGATAAACAAACCCAACTCGTTACTGAAATTTTGCCTAATATCAAAATTTTCTGTATTATCGTAGAGTAATATCGGCCTTGTTAAGTATTCGGCGAACATCAGATTGTCATTAATGTCTCACAATCACAGGTGATGGCATCGTTTTTCCTGCCTGCCTCTTTTGCGGGTGAAGGATCACTTTTTTTTAACATTCCGATTATGATGTTTTCTGATTGGCTTTATTGTTTTCATAGCTACCCCATTTGAATAGAAACAATTGATCTCACTCTCAATGGAATGAGTGGCCTGCAGTCTTCAGTGATCCTTACCTTTGTTTCAAGGGTCATCCCACAGAAAGGTCTTATGTTAGATGGAGTCTGTTGGGCTAAATTTATTTCTGGCTCTTTATAGGATACTCAACAAGTAAAGCCTCTTACACACGACAAGTTTTCTCGGCAAGAAACCAGCAAGAAAACTGCTGACAAAGCTTTTTGCCGAGAAAACCATTCGTGTGTATGGTTTCTCATCGAGAAAACTGTCGTGAATCTCGACGAGAAAAAAAGAGAACCTGGTCTCTATTTTCTCATCGGGAGTCTCAATTTTCTCCTCGTGATTCTTGTCGGGCTGGTTTACGACAAGAAAACCGTTCGTGTGTATGCTTTTCCGAGTCTTAAAATACCGCCCATGCTCAGAATCAAGTATGAGACGGGAGCGCTCCTTCTGGTAAAACTAGCATTCGTAATGGAGATAGCACATTCGTCAGCATTCTGAACAGCAGAAAACAATCTGAAAGCAAGAAGACTGAAAAGCGTGAATCGTCTCTCACCAAACTTATAACTAACACGCAGTAACACGAGATTAGCAAAAGGAGCACAAGGGGTGGTGCCATTGGAATCGTACTTCCCCTTTATACTGCTGTTGTACGTGTTGTACGTCACCGCGCTTTAGACCGACAAGATTTTTGATTGACAGTGTGTATGCAAGGAAAGATAGACAAGAATCCTGTCAAGCTTGACAAGAATCCCGTTGAGAAAAACAATGTTTTTTTACAACGGGATTCTCGGCCGTGTGTACGAGGCCTAAGATCTCCCTGCTGTAATACCCAAATCTGAATATATGGAATATGGCTGCAATAGACGAGTGTGGTGGTGACTATTACGGCACCGGTAGATTAAAGTCAAAGAGGTAATAAGAATTGTAAAAATATCAAATTTTATTACAAACTGTACATATACAAAGCATCAAGTGAAAAATAATATATGCCAACCAAGTTTGAGGTCTACTTAGATGAAACACATTGGGCTTGGCTTATTGCTCCCCATATTGCTCCTTTTTACTTTTGTGATCACAAATTTTTATTACTACGGATGTCAATCGGTTTTTATTCAATAAAACATATCCTTTTTGATCTATACCATGTGGAGCCCTTCTTTTTTCTTTTTACATCTTCCTCGATGAGAGTTTTTTTGGCCCTTCCATCCGGCTGTTTCAACTCGGTTTCTCAACCTTACGGTCATCTACAAGACCCCTGGAAGCTGCTCCTGGAAACGCCTGGGTTCCCATGATCGTTGTGGAAGATCGCCCATCTTGGCTCTCTCTGCTCGATTGACTTGTTGTCATCGAACATTCGAGTCCACCATCTCTGGTAAGAGTACATACCCCATTATTTTGATTGAAGATACAACACCCCGATGAGGAGTCAACTAGGTGGTCCCTAGGTGGAAGTAGGATGTGGGATAGGAAGTCCCACTCCTACCGAAAGCCCCCACTCCACCCCAAAAAAATTGACATGCCAAATGTGGCATGTGAGGGGGCGAGGAGTGCTTTAAACGGAAGTTCCACTTTTTGGGTGGAACTCTGCTTTAAGTTATTATTAGTTAGTTAGTTATTATTTCAGATTTTCAAATTTTCGGGTTTTCAGATTTTTAAATATCGAATTTGCGAATTTTCAAATTGACGTACTTTCGAATTTTCTGAATTTATGAATTTTCAAATATTCAAATTTACAAATATTCGGAAAAATTTGTTAAGCGGGTTTTCATTAATTAGAATATTTCAGAATTAACTAATTTGTCAAAATACGTTAAAAAACTTAATTTGAAACAAAACAAACTGCACATGTCTAGTTCAGAGGAGCTGGGCAAATTCCCAGTGTTCATAAGACCTAAAATATTTGATGCGTCCCAAATGCCGAAAAGTTTGCCGACCCCTGCTTAACCCTACACTGTAAAATTGAACTAATCCAGTGCCTCTCACCCACACCTTACTTTGAGGCCTCGTACACACGGACGGACAATCCGATGAAAACGGTCCGCCGGACCGTTTTCATCGGACATGTCCGCTGCCAGATTTTGGTCTGATGTGTGTACACACCATCAGACCAAAATCCCCGTGGACAGCGAACGCGGTGACGTGGCCGCGACGATGACGCGGCGACGTGCGCGACCCTGGAAGGTCAATGCTTCCACGCATGCGAGGGCTTTCGGCCGAGCGGACATGTCCGGTGAGTCGTACAGATGACCGAACATGTCCGACGGACAGGCTTCCAGCGGACATGTTTCATAGCATGCTATGAAACATTTGTCCACTGGAAACCTGTCCGCTAGGCCGTGAATCCGGTCTGGTCGGCCGTACAGACGACCGAACATGTCCGCGGAAACTGGTCCAGTTTTAGCAGACATGTTCGGTCGTGTGTACGAGGCCTGACAGTAGGTCTGAGAACTAGGAGCACACACAGGTGCGCATTCATAAGCTCTGCTGTAGTGTTAATTAATGCTCTCCCTGCTTGCAACACTGTGCATGAGGACCTTAAAAAAATCACATTGCAGCCATGAAATGGTTAAGTTTATTCATTTGTGTGCCAAGATTTAGTTATGCCACAAAAGAAAGGCCTTGTAGGTACTGTGGCGGCACAGAGGACGTATTTAATCCATGCCGGTAAAGTGACAGGTCCTCCCAGCTGTGCAGAAGATTGCTTCCTTTTGCTATGTGTGGCGAACAAAAAACGAGGATCACAATGTGCTTTTTATCAATATTGTGTCGTAGGACTCTGTTCATTCCAACTCGTGCTGTGGCCTTTTAATTCTTTAATTCTAACCGACATCTGCTACGATCCTCTCTGGATTCTCACCTCCACCACAGGGCTCTATTCAGTTTCTTCAGAGCTTGTCCTCTCTGGAGGAGCCCATTGTACTCTAGCTAGTTTACCTTATGTACTGTATAAAGTGAAGTAGGCTAAGGAACAGGCAACGTGCCTTGGCACTGAAGGTAGTGCGACATCAAAAGGAAGCTATAGTGTGTTTAAAAACCCAATGTGATGAAACTTAGCTTAAGTCGGAATTCAACTTCCACAAAGAAAATAAAAGGAGAGTGGGTCGCATGAGCTTTGAGCTAAAATGTGCAACTATGCACTGCAAATATGGCAGGCTTATCTGGAAAGTGACCCCCTTGAACGTTGCGCTGTCAGCGACCCAGTTGGTCACAGGCACTTCCATTTTCTCCCAGTCTTCCTACCAGGTTTCACCAAAGCAATAGACCCCCCAGGTAAGCCATAGGTTGTTGCCAACATCGCTGATAGATAGAAGAAAAAATATTAAAGCGGAGTTCCAGCTGAAATATGACTTCTAAGATAAAAATACCCCAAGAATACTCATGGCTCGTGCAATGTAACAAAGGTATGCTGTAAACTATGCCCAGTTTTCTATTTGTGCAGCATTGTTTTCTTACTTTGTGATGTTCCTGCACAGCGCGACCATCTCCAGTGTGGGCATCAGGGGTCAAGTCCTGGGGAAAAAAGTGTGGGAACTCCCACCCAAGATCCACTCCCCCACCAAAAAAAAAAGGTAAGCTCATATGCATAATTACTAAACCGCATGTTTTTTTCTTTTCGATCCACTGTACCTTAGTAATCCTTTATGTTACTGTCCGCTTCCTTTCTAAATCCCGCGATAACTGACGGCAGACCTCCGCAATGTCTACTGGGAACAATGACAAAAGCTCCCAGGAGACATTACGGCATAGAGGAAGTGACGGAATACCCGCACACTACCCGATTAATCCATATACAGGAAGCGGCCAGTAACATAAAGGATTACTAAGGTTCACCTGCCCCTGACAGTGACTCGAGCTGGGCATCGCCGCTTAGTGAAGGATTCACTCGGGCGGCTCGGCTGCTCTAGTCCTGCAAAGGGAACTGAGTTCCTGCTGTGAAAAAAGTGCAGGACCTCCGTTCCCACACGTTCCCGCAGGACTTGAGCCCTGGTGGGCATCTGAAGCTACAGTGTCCCTTTTCCTGGATTCCATGCATGCTGGCTATCCGGCATGCACCTGCCAATTTCACGCATGTGCAGTGTGGTGCAATTTCAGTACGCTTGACATGGCACAGCCATGCCAAGCTGACCATGATTTTACATAGACACCAATGTTACTGGAGCCATGCAATGCCAAACTGGCCAAGAATTTGATGGCCAAGAAGATGTTAAGAGGCGTTCATCAGTGCTGCATATCAGTGCCTCCTTATCAGTGTCCTTTAGTGCCATCTCATCAGTGCCCATCAGTGCTACCTCATCAGTGTCCACTCATCAGTGCCGCCTCATCAGTGCCCCCTCATCAGTGCAGTCTCATCAGCACACATCAGTAAAGAAGAAAAAAATACTTATAGGGCCAAATTTAAATGATCCACGCCCCCTACCCGGATCATTTTAATTAGGCGGGCTTGCGCCGGGGGATTTACGATACGCCGCCGCAACTTTACAGGCAAGTGCTTTGTGAATCAAGCACTTGCCCGTAAAACTTGCGGCGGCGTAACGTAAATGAGATACGTTACGCCGCCGCAGAGATGCGGCGATCTACGAGAATCTGGCCCATTGTATTTACAAAATGATCTAACAGAAGCAAAGAATTTTTTTTAAAATTTTCAGTTCTTTTACATATTTTTTGCAAAAAAAAAACCCAGAGGTGATTAAATACCACCAAAAGAAACCTCTATTTGTGTGAAAAAAATGACAACAATTTCATTTGGGTGCAGCATTTCATGATCACACATTTGTCATTCAAAGTGCAACAGGGCTGAAAGCTGAAAATTGGCCAGGGCAGGAAGGGGGTGAAATGCCAGTTATTGGGGCGATTAAAATAGGAAGAGGAGTGGCACTGGACGGTGATAATTGCACTCAATGCATTGAAAGCTGCTTATACTGTAAATGCTGGTTAATATATTCTTTATTAACAAAAATGGCCTTCTGCTTAAAATAATAGGGTGAGTTAATACTTCTGTGCCGGGTCTGAGCAGGTAGGTTATGTCACTGGGATACATACTGTAATGCTTACCTTTCGAATCTTACCGAAGCGTGTGTTTAATCTGGGGGCACCAGGTCCAGACACCGGTATTGTACCGGCAGCTTATGCTGCACTTTCCAGCCTGGACATAAGAAGAAATATAACATTTGCCTCCTTACTCAAGGGCAGAAATAGTATGGGAAATAAACGTTAGAGTTCCACGTTTGTTTATGAAAGCATGAAAAACGCTTATCATCGTTTGCAGACCGGGTGCCGAAAATGCCCTCTTTTTTAATGGTATTTGTAATTAAGAAGGAGTCATAAATATGCCATTTATCAGAGAGATGCAGACCTGCCAATTTCTTTGAAGCTGCAAATGGATATTTTTGTTAGCAGTCTGCTTTCTTTGAAAGTATGGGGGCTGTTTTCACCATTCACCTGAGTCATCGTGATGAAAATACGGCCTCATTTCTCTACCGAAAAACAAGAATCCAGAGGCCCCTGTGTGTTTACATATAGATAGGAGAATGAATGGCGTGTGTTAAATGTTACAGGCTACACCGAAAGCGGTAAAGAGGCATTTTATGGCCTACACCGATAAGTCATTGCAGAGGTAGCCGTGTCTTAGATTAGACCGATAGGTGAACCCAATACAGACTATTATTTTGGGTCCTAAACTAACAAGATTTAGGCCTCGTACACACGATAGGTTAACCAGAGGACAACGGTCTGAAGGACCATTGTCATAGGTTAACCGATGAAGCTGACTGATGGTCCGCCACGCCTACACACCATAGGTTAAATAACCGATCGTGTCAGAACGTGGTGACGTAAAACACAACGACGTGCTGAAAAAAATGAAGTTCAATGCTTCCAAGCATGCGTCGACTTGATTCTGAGCATGCGTGGATTTTTAACCAATGGTCGTGCCTACTAACAATCGGTTTTGACCTATCGGTTACCAATCCATAGGTTAATCAAAACCGATCGTGTGTGGGCCCCATAGGTTTTTTAACCATAGGTTAAAAAAAAAGCCAACTTGCTTTAAAATTAACCTATGGATTGGTAACCGATAGGTCAAAACCGATCGTTAGTAGGCACGACCATCGGTTAAAAATCCACGCATGCTCAGAATCAAGTCGACGCATGCTTGGAAGCATTGAACTTTGTTTTTTTCAGCACGTCGTTGTGTTTTACGTCACCGCGTTCTGACACGATCGGTTATTTAACCAATGGTGTGTAGGCGTGGCGGACCATCAGTCAGCTTCATCGGTTAACCGATGACAACGGTCCTTCAGACCATTGTCCTCTGGTTAACCTATCGTGTGTACGAGGCTTTAGTCTTAAACAACCCCAGATTAGGAAAGCGCCAATGGTACCTAGGTTTGGTTTGCAGAAGGCCCGCTGAACAGCTCACAAGTTCCAATGTTAATTCGAAACCCCATTGAAGTCAATAGGAGCCGAATCTTTAAAATAATATCTGCCCGTTTTCAAGGCTAATAGGTAAGGATTTGTCAAACTAATGCCTGGCCACTTGAAGGGGGAAAATGTACCAATGCAAAAAATAAAATAAAACATTTAATTCCATTTTTTCAGGAAGCAGAGTTTTGATTATTAAAATATGAGAGGTCTTAAAAAGTTTTGGCACTTTTTTTTAACTCTAATGCCCCGTACACACCATCACTTTATGTGATGAAAAAAAACAAAGTTTTTAAAAACGTCACTTTAATTGACCGTGTGTGGGGGAAAACGTCGTTTTATGTCTTGTAAAAAACGACCAAAAATAATTGAAGCATGCTTCAATTTTATGTGTCGTTTTTCAAAACGTCGTTTTTTACTTCACAGAAATTGACCGTGTGTAGCAAAAACGTCGTTTAAAAAGACGTTTTTACACCCGTGCATGCCCAGAAGCTAGTTATGAAGCGAGCTTCAATGGAAAAACGTGGTGAAACGTAACCTCGCTTTGCTAGAACATTGTGAGAAAAACGATGGTGTGTAGGCAACTTCGTCTTTGAAAATTTAAGTTTCAAAAAGGTCATTTTTTACTTCACAGAAAATGTCGTTTTTTTTCATCACATAAAGTGATGGTGTGTATGCGGCATAATAAATATAAAAAGTGCAGAAACTTTTTGAAGACCACTTGTATATTATTATTATTATTATTAATATCTTTCTCTCTCTCTTTCTCTCTCTCTCTCTCTCTCTCTCTCTCTCTCTCTCTCTATGTATGTATGTATATATATATATATATATATATATATATACAGTATATATATATATATACAGTATATATATATATATATATATATATATATATATATATATATATATATATATATATATATATATATATATGAGAGAGAGAATATATATATGAGAGAGAGAATATATATATCTATATATTTTTATATCAATAATTAAAATTAAAATTCCTTTAAATAACATGCCTGGGGGTTGACCTCAACCTATCTGTTTGCCAATTGCATACCGAGTAACAGAATTTGGGCTGCAGATACAATGCTCTGGTTAATTGGTTCTTTAATTGGTGCTGTCAAGGAACGTTAACCCATCTTTCTTGTTATTCATTGTTAATTAAGGTTATTTATTAGACTGGATCGTTTTAATATAAAACTACTAAGGCCAATAAATTCCATTGGTGTGGTCTTGTTCTGGATGAACACAAATACTAAGGCCCCATACACACGAGAGGATTTATCCGCGGATACGGTCCACCGGACCGTTTCCGCGGATAAATCCTCTCGAGGATTTTGATCCGATGGAGTGTACTCACCATTGGATTTAAATCCGCGCCGAAATCCCATTGCGATGACGTGTCGCGCCGTCGCCCTGATGATGACGCGGCGACGTCTTTAACGCTGTCATATAAGGAATTCCCTGCATGCGTCGAATCATTACGACGCATGCAGGGGATTGATTCGGACGGATTGATCCGGTGAGTCTGTACAGACCAGCGGATCAATCCATTGGGATGGATTCAAGCGGATAGATTTGAAAGCATGTCTTTTTTTTTATCCGCTGGAAATCCATCCCAGGGGATAAAAATCCGCGGAAAACAGATCTGCTGGATCGTACACACCAGGGGATCTATCCGCTGGAGCCGGTCCGCGGATCAATTCCAGCGGATGGATCCTCTCGTGTGTATGGGGCCTAAGGGTGGATATGGCCTAGGGGTAGTAGTTGGCAGGTTCCCGTTGAAATACCCACGTCAGGTGATACCTTTACTGTAAATACAATTCTTGGAACAGAAAAAAAAAGACTTAATTCCATACAGTGAGATAAACCAAGATGGAAAGAACTGCACCACAAACAACATTTTAAGTTGAAATAACCTTGGAATGGACATGAATATTCTGTAATATACACAGACATCCTGTAATACTTTTGCGAATGACAACCATGCCATGCCCACTTGCCCTCAGCTATTAGACACATTGATTATTTCATTAAGAGGGAAGAAACATATACTTGCAGGCCCAACTGAACATTTATTTCACTATTAAACCATACAGAGAATAAACCGCTTAGCTTCAACAATGCATCAGAACTTCACTTTTGGAAACAATCTTTTAATAAAAAAAATCCTTAAACCACTTTAGCTCCCACACCCAATGGACCAGAGCTATTTTTACATTTCTGTTATAGGCCTATTAGTTTAACATTACTGTGCCATTTTTTTAGGACAACAAGCATATCATTTAGGCTCCATTCACACTTGTACGACTCCAAAGTTGCACAGATTTTGGAGCGCAACTTTGGTGCAACTTTTTTTAACGCAACTTGGATACGACTTTTGCCCTGTACACACGATCTGAGGCCTAGTACACACGAGAGGATTTATCCGCGGATACGGTCCAACGGACCGTTTCCGCGGATAAATCCTCTCGAGGATTTGCGAGGATTTGGATCCGATGGAGTGTACTCACCATCGGATCGAAATCAGCGCCGAAATCCCCTCGCGATGACGTGTCGCGCCGTCGCCGCGATGATGACGCGGTGACGTGCGCGACGCTGTCATATAAGGAATTCCACGCATGCGTCGAATCATTACGACGCATGCGGGGGATTGATTCGGACGGATTGATCCGGTGAGTCTGTACAGACCAGCGGATCAATCCGTTGGGATGGATTCAAGCGGATAGATTTGAAAGCATGTCTTCAAATTTCTATCCGCTTGAAATCCATCCCAGGGGATAAAAATCCGCGGAAACAGATCCGCTGGATTGTACACACCAGGGGATCTATCCGCTGGAGCCGGTCCGTGGATCAATTCCAGCGGATGGATCCTCTCGTGTGTACGGGGCCTGAGTTTCCGTCGGAATAAACAGTTTTTTTTCTACGGAATTCCGTTCAAGCTGTCTTGCATACAAACGGACACACCAAATTCCGACCGTCAAAAACACGGTGACGTACAACACTATGATGAGCTTAGAAAAATGAAGTTCAATATTTCCGAACATGCGTCAAATTGTTTCCGAGCATGCGTGTTTTTTTTCTTCGTCGGAGTTCCATACAGATGAGCGGAATTTCCGATCGAAATTTTTTCCATCGGATGTTCTCTTTCTAACTCCGAAAAAGTCCATTGGGGCATACACACGGTCGGAATATCCGATGAAAAAATTCCGTCTGACTTTTTCCATCGGAAATTCCGATCGTGTGTATGAGGCATTTGACCAGTGTTAATGACTGTTGCATATCTGTCTGATATTTGAAGGAGGCTTCCAAGTATTCAAGGGCATTGGGAGTACAGACCTGAGTGTAGGATCCTAGTGACTTTGTGCTGCTACTATCCTTTGTGCATCAGTGCTAGAGCATGCCTAACCGCTTGAGGACCACCCCATGCACATATACTGCGGCAGGCCATATACTGCGCAAACCAATCAATATATGCTAAAGCCTCGTACATACAATCGGACTTCCAACCAACTTTTCTGTGGATTTTGGTCCGAAGGGCGTTGACCGCGAATTTGAGATAGGCTAGTGTGACCACATCACACCTGAGGGGAGCGGCTGCAGGAATAACGTCACTGTGTACATTCTAATCAACACCCTTGCTGAATACACTAAGGCTGCTTTAAAACTTGCTTCTGGAGGGGGTGCTAAAAACAGGTGGTTGCTCTGTGTTTTTTACCACCACTACCCCCCCAACCGCCCACTTATCCATGGTTCGACTTGGATGGGTAGACATTGCCATTGGAATTTTAACGCTGAGTTTGACAGGTGGCACCGCCAATCAAACTCTCTCATAGAAGTGGATGGGGTCGAGTCACAACTGAGAGAAAAACACAGTTGCAGGACATTCCAACAATGCCCACAATGCCAAACACTTAGCTCACAGTTGTGGGGCATTCCCACAATGCCAAACACTTAGCTCACAGTTTTGGGACATTCCCACAATGCCAAACACTTAGTTTACAGTTGCGGGGCATTCCCACAATGCCCGCAATGCCAAACACTTACCATGCAAAGCTGCCATGCAGCAATATAAAAAGAATGCATCAACTATCCCTACCTGAATACCTACAAACTGCCCTATAAACAGTGATCAACCATGGCAGACACCAAGGCCTAGATTCACGTAGGGCGGCATAACGTTGTGCGGGTGTAGCGTATATTATTAACGCTACGCCGCCGCTACTTAGAGAGGCAAGTGCTGTATTCACAAAGCACTTGCGTCCTAAGTTACGGCGGCGTATCGTAAATCGGCCGGCGTAAGCGCGCAGAATTCAAAGTAGGCAGGTCGTGGGCGTGTTGTATTTAAATTAAGCGTGACCCCATGTAGATGCATGGCTGAACGAACGGCGCATGCGCGCACATGCTCAGTATCACGTCGTATTTACGCCCAAAGATACGCCGGCTCAATGCCTGTGACGTGAACGTAACCTACGCACAGCCCCATTCACATACGACTTACATAAGCAACGTTATAAGATACGCTTGTTCCGACGTCCATACCTTGCATGGGCTGCGCCACCTAGAGACCAGCTTTATCTTTACGCCGGCGTATGTCTTACGTAAACGGCGTAACTAATTGCGACGGGCGTACGTACGTACGTACGTACGTACGTGAATCGGCGTAACTTGCTCATTTACATTTTCGACGCGGAAATCAACGGAAGCACCACCTAGCGGCCAGCGTAAATATGCACCCCAAGATACGACGGCGTAGGAGACTTACGCCGCTCGTATCTTGGCCAAATCTATGCGTAACTGATTCTATGAATGAGGCGCATAGATACGATGGTGGCCATTCGGACTTACGACGGCGTATATGGAGATACGCCGTCGTAAGTCTTTGAGAATCTGGGCCTAAGTGTGAAAGGAGCCTTATAGGTTCCAGGCCAGCGAAGGTTTTTAAGCTACAGGTGGCCATGCTGATGCACAATGTACAGACATGGTGTACCATTGTGCCAACTCTCTATCGGGAAGCCGGTCCAGAGAAATCACATTGCAGCTGATACTGGATGGAGTGCATGAAGAAGGGAAGTGTCTGAAATAGACGTAATTACCTTCGCCTGCATGTTAGCGTCAAATTGTTCGACATCTGGAACAAAAATGCAATTTTGTGCTAATGCAAAGTAAAAAGGCATCTGTTTAAATGGAGGCTTGTAACATAATATCTGTGACATTCTGGGTGGATGCACAAAGGATGGAATGGTAGCCAAAGCATTAAATGAATATTATTTTCCCCGTCTTTCTGAAGAATAAAGCTGAGAACGGCGGAGGCTGTGTCACAGATGACTGGCGGGCCAGTGGAAGGGAAATATTAAATAAGTTCAGGCAAGTAAAGCCTAACAAATCATCCACACTAGAGCGGGTGCTGGAAGTGGGGCCGGCCAAAACATGGCTGCATAGCCTGGCACGGCTACTGGCACGGGGTTCTCTGATGATTTATGAAGAGATCATAATTTCTTAAGCGTCCATTGAAAAGCAAAACTCACGAGGAAGAAAACTTTTTCGAATTTATTTTTTTACAGGGTTTCATACTCCTAATTTTTTAAATGATGAATTGAAAGTCAGGTTGTAGTTGACTCTGGACAGATATTACGAAAAAAACACATACATTCAGGTAAAAAATAACAATTTAATGTTGATTTCGACCCGTTATATCCTCTGCACAGCTGGGACAGGCTGAGAGCGGGACTTGGGGACAGTCAAGTGTGATCATTTTTTAATTAAAACCTAAGGAGTTGTAAAGGTAAGAAAAAAATCCCTAAATAGCTTCCTTTACCTTAGTGCAGTCCTCCTTCACTTACATCATCCTTCCATTTTGCTTTTAAATGTCCTTATTTCTTCTGAGAAATCCTCACTTCCTGTTCTTCTGTCTGTAACTCCACACAGTAATGCAAGGCTTTCTTCCTGGTGTGGAGTGTCGTACTCGCCCCCTCCCTTGAGGGGGCGAATGGGAGAGTCAGGACGCTCTCTACGTTGCAGATAGAGAAAGGAGCTGTGTGTTAGTGGGCGTTCTGACTCTCCTGCTCACCCCCTCACGGGAGGGGGTGAGCATGACACTCCACACCAGGGAGAAAGCCTCACATTACTGTGTGGAGTTACAGACAGAAGAACAGGAAGTGAGAGAAGAAATAAGGACATTTAAAAGCAAAATGGAAGGATGAGGTAAGTGAAGGAGGACTGCACTAAGGTAAAGGAAGCTATTTAGGGAATTTTTTTTTTTTTTTACCTTTACAACCCCTTTAAGTTATTTTTTTTAAAGCATCTCCCCCAGATCCCCTCAGAAAGGGTTAATACAACCAATAGACCTATAATAGACACTCATCAAGAGTGTTGACTATGCTCGTCCCTTCTGCCCCCTCCTCCACTCATAGAAGTTATAATATAGCATCCACCAATGAAAAGTGCTCTATGAATGGAGGCCTGGCGGATGAATGAAAGGTCCACCTCCTTCATTCATAGAGTATTTTTTATCGGTGGAAGCTATATTACAACTTGAGTGGAGGAGAGGGGCAGTAAGGGTAGGCATAGTTGGCATAGTTGGCACTCTTGATGAGTCCCTTTGCTATGTCTGACACCTGTGTTAACCCCTGAAGCACTGGAATACTATTAATGTGGTGTATATAGGAGGCAGAGGACAGAAGATTTTGATGAGGACAGTAGCCACCAGCACAAGGGACACTTTTTATTGAATGTAAATATCACGCTGATTTAAAAAATAAATACAAATAAACTAAACTTTGGCTTTAAAATAATTCCTGGTGATCCTGCCATGAAGGTGTTTGTTCAGGCACTTCTTGTCATAGGTTGACAATGCTCTGTCCTAATTGTTCTCCTGCATTAATGGTTGGTTGGTTGCAGCACGGCCCCACTTATTTCAATAGGTTGTGTTTGGTGGTGATACTGCCTGCTGAACACCAACTGTGGTGTGAACCAACATGGTCGTGTAAACCAGGTGTGCTGCCAGCTTCATGTGCCTCTCTCCCTTCACTTCCCTCTCCCCATCATCACTGTTCTGCAGGCTTTCTCTCTCTACCTTGCTGTTGCCTTGAGTATAGAGCACCTGGGGTGCTGCAGAATTGAGCTGTGTGTGTTCTCCCCCACTTGTGCCCCCTTCCCCCATCCCCCACAGCTGGCTGTATGTGTGAGCACTTTGCTCAACTCCTCCCTCCCACCTGGATGTGCCTTCTTTAATGGATCATGGGAGATGTAGTCTTGGAGGAGCGCTGTTGCGGTAGAATGGAGAATATGGGCTGCAAAATTACAAACCAAGGAGAGGAGAGATGAGGACAGGCAATTCTGCTGGGATCTGGGCAGACAGTGTGGGGAAACCAGACCATGCGGACCTTCTGCTGTGCGTGCCTGCCTATGGAGACGGGGACAAGCAGGGCCGATCCTAGGCAGGGTGCATTGCACCCAGGCGCCTGCAGAAGTGGGGGCGCTGAACATCTAACAGACTCTCTAACAGAAGCCCTCTCTGTGTCCATCAGAGGCCCCCCTCCAGGTCCCAATAAAGTACTCTGCTTCTCTTCCTGTATTTTGTTTATTGTTAAGAGATCACGTAAGGATCCCAGATTAATGAAGACTTTGTGGGGGAGCATCTCTGTGGTTGAGTCATTGCCATAGAAACATTTGTAAGTGGGAGGAGTTGGTAAAATGACGACGCCCATGTGGGGGCGCCAGAAATATTTCTGCACCCAGGCGCCTGTGACCCTAGGATCGGCCCTGGGGACAAGATCTGTGTGCTGTGTTTAGAAAGGCTAAGGACTGAGCCATGGAAAGGCTCTGGTGACGAGGACTGTGGAACATAGATCTGCTGCTCTTACCTGTCTTCATAGAGACAGATCCTGAGAGTGCCAATGAGAGTCTGAACACCGGAACTGGGACTTTTGAGAGACCCGAAGACCGAGACTTCTGGGACAACAGACCGCCAAGAATATGGGACCCAACTTGTTGAACTACCAAGTTCAATCCTTTGCTGCATACAGTTACTGCCATTAGAAACGGCTCCTTGTTTAGGAAACCACTAGCTATTCGTTTGCACACTCTTAAAGGGACAGCTACACGTGCACCACCTTACAGAAGAGCCCCAGTGAAAGCCGACCAACACTGACAATTAGGCTCCAAGTATTTTGCAACCACCTCCAGGGTACCCCTTCCTCAGAAACACATACACCCACCCTCTATTGGAGCTGTATGCATCGTGTGCCCACAAGTACCTTTGTTTTTTTGCGTTAGCTGTTGCTGATACTTTCAACCCTGTTTGCATTGGTTAAAGTTGGCTTAGCATTGCTGCAGTATAGTAATTGCCATAATTTACACCAGTATTCACCCTTTTTAGTTCAGCATCTTAAAACATGTACATTTGTCTACCTACCGGTTTATGCCTTGTGTTTGACTTGCTTTAGATTTACTTTATCTCACACTCACCATGTGATGGGATTTACTTCCACTTTGTTCTCCTACAAACCCTGCAATGTAAAAAGCATAATGGGCTATATATAGCCCATTATGTGCCACTTATCTCCTAACGAAGCCCGCGGTGTCCCCACTGGTGCCCGCATACATCTTCTGTCCTCTTTCTTTCGGGGCCACAGACTTCGGCTCTGCGAATGGCTGGAGCCATGTGACATCACTCCCGAGCATGCGTGAGTCACGGCACATTCGAGAGAACAAACGGCACGGAGGTCCATTTCTTCACAGCGCATGCGCCGATGACATCATCGGCGCAGTGTATTAGAAAGATATCCTAAACAGCGCATGTTTAGGAGATATTTTCACTACTTACAGTGTATAGGTAAGCCTTATTATAGTCTTACCTATAGGTAAAGCTTACACATGTGGGTTTACAACCACTTTAATTTGCACAGGCTTTCAATCTTTAACTGGGTGTGTCAGTGGGCAGGGCCGGACTGGGAGTAAAAACCAGCCCTGGAAAAAATGTCATACCAGCCCCATAGCATTATTATACCAGCCCAACATAATAACGTCATTATTTTCTTGTTCATGAAAGGGAAAACCATAAAGCACATTTGAAGAGTGTATTATATATACTGTATTTATTGGCGTATAACACTCACTTTTTTACCCTGAAAAAAGAGGGTAAACTGTGGCTGCATGTTATACGCAGGGGGCAGTGAAACTTCCCTCTTAAAGTTAGGGTGCGTGTTATACACCTGTGCGTGTTCTATGCCGATAAATGCGGTAGATAAGACAGATATGAAAGCACATAGGGCTAGGGATAGATAGATAGATAGAGAGATAGATAGAGATATATATATATCAGAAATTCCAGTTAAGAGTTAAAACCATGCCAGGGGCTGCGGGCATGGTACAGGAGATGCCAGGGGCTGCAGGCATGGTACAGGAGATGCCAGGGGCTGCGGGCATGGTACAGGAGATGCAAGGGGCTCTGGGCATGGTACAGGAGATGCCAGGGGCTGCAGGCATGGTACAGGAGATGCCAGGGGCTGCGGGCATGATACAGGAGATGCAAGGGGCTGCAGGTATGTTACAGGAGATGCCAGGGGCTGCGGGCATGGTACAGGAGATGCCAGGGGCTGCGGGCATGATACAGGAGATGCCAGGGGCTGTGGGCATGATACAGGAGATGCCAGGGGCTGTGGGCATGGTACAGGAGGAGATGTCAAGATGGCAGAGGCTGCGGGCATGGAACAGGAGATGTCAGAGGATTCAGGCATGGTACAGAAGATGTCAGAGGTTGTGGGGATGGTACAGGAGATGGTTAGAGCCTGAGGACATGATACTAAAGATGGTAAGATATGTAGACATGATACAGGAGATGGTCAGAGAATGCAGACATGGTACAAGAGATCAATGCAGCCTCAACAGCGCCATCAAATGTAGCCTCACTGTACCCATCATTGCAGCCTCACTGTGCCCATCATTGCAGCCTCACTGTGCCCATCATCGCAGCCTGACCGTGTCCATCATCGCAGCCTGACCGTGCCCATCATCGCAGCCTGACCGTGCCCATCATCGCAGCCTCACCGTGCCCATAATGCAGTCTCACAGTTGAACTGATTGGACTACCCATTGTTTTGTATGGGGAGGCGAATGTAAACAGACGTGTTCATTTACACCTGCCTACATCCGCTCTAGCAGATTGGATGACAGTCAGACCGCTCCATAGAGAACAGCCGTCTGTGACCGTGTCCACTCTGCACAAGTGTCATCCGCCTGCTCAGCAGGCATCAGCGGAGAGTTCCCCCACTGAGCAGGTGGATTTGCTTGGCAGAGTCTGTCCATGTGAAAGGGCTCTAAGGGAGAGCTCTGTGGACTGTAATGTAAAGGGAAACTGATGTAAGGGCCAGTTCACACCACACGCAGTTCCGTACAGTTTTGTGCGTATTTTTTCTGCGGTAAAAATGCATGCACAGTGTTTTCCATGTATTCCAATGGCTCTAGTTCACACCATGCAGTCAGTTTCCGGTGCAGAAACTGACTGCATGGTGTGAACTAGAGCCAACAAAAGCCATTAGAATACATGGAAAAAACTGTACATGCATTTTGTGCAGAAAAAAAAGCAAACGGAACTGCGTCTGGAGTGAACTGGCCCAAAGAGGTACTTTTGGAATCCTGACGTAAGGGGGCCTCTGATCAGCAAAGCCCCCATGTACATCAGAGTCCCCCTTTACATTACAGTCCACAGAGGTGTGCTCAGAGGCTGGCGAAATGAGAGGAAGGGGGGGGGGGACATTTCCCTTACCATAAATGAAGGCTTGGGCCCTGGATTGGTCAGCAAACAAGGCCTACTAGTCTGTACTATACATATACATAGGCTGGCAGAGCATGCTGGGGCTGGGCTGCTGTGTTGGTTGAGGGACTCTGGAGGTGACAACACACTCTGTTCAGCCCCATCAATGACTGACCCACCTGTGTGCTGCTTTCTTTTCATTCACTGAGAAGTTTCATTAGGAAGCAAGGCGATTGGCTGACCTGGAGAGCTGTGGATCCTCTGCGGAGGGTTGCAGCATCCATATTACAAGCTGTCCTTCCCTCCACTATCTAACTGCTGCAGGCTGCTGGAGTTTCTCTTTGGGAAGCACGGCCACGGAGGAGCTGCCGAGGATTGGAATGTGGGCGGGGCCACAGGGACACACACGAGGGGGGTGAGAGATTAGAAGATCCTGCTCTCTGTATCCCTTTTTTTCTCTCCTGTCTGACGTCCGTGCGAGGGGGGGGGGGGGGAGCGTTCTGTCAGTGTGGGGTCCAAGCATAACTGAAGCCAGCAACCCTGAAGCCACATTACTAGCTTTTTCCCCCACCCCCCCACAGCAGACACGAGCTGGTCTAGGAGGAGGGGGGCACTTTTCAAACAGTACCGCGGCCAAAGTCTTCACACAGCAGACACAGGCAGCTCGCAGACACACAGCGGGGGATGCCCGCTGTCTCTGTGTGAGTGTGACGTGTAGTGGAGGAAGGAGGAGAGAGCGGATCGCTGCGCTGCAGCCACAGCTTAGCCCAAAGCAGCCTCAGGGCAGGCAGCCTACCGGGAGATTTCCCGGGATCCCGGTAGGCCAGTCCGGCCCTGTCAGTGGGGACTGAGCAGTTTAAGGCCCCGTACACACGGTCGGACCGAACCGATGAGAATGAACCGAAGTTCAGTTTCATCGGACCAAACCGACCATGTGTATAGGCCATCGGTCTGTTTTCCTTCGGTCCAAAATTTTAAAACATGCTTCAAACCGATGGTTAGTACAGAAAAGCATCGGTTCAAAACCCACGCATGCTCAGAATCAAGTCGACGCATGCTTGGAAGCATTGAACTTTGTTTTATTCAGCACGTCGTGTGTTTGACGTCACCGCGTTCTGACCCGATCGGATTTTGGACTGACGGTGTGTACACATATCAGGCCGTACGGCCACTTCAGAGGTGAACCGATGAAAACGGTCCGACGGACCAGTCACATCGGTTTGGTCCGACCGTGTGTACAAGGCCTAAGGTGTCGTGGCAGAACAGAAGACCCATCATAGCCAAGTGCCTCCTCTGGGGGTAGAGCTACAGTCATTAGGTGGTTGAGTGGTGGTAAAACAGTGGCTCAACCGCCTATTTTTATGGACCCCCAGACGCTAGGGTAAACAAGGCCTTTGATACAAATAGTGGTTATTTGAGTTATTTTAAATCACAACTTTATCCGGCTTATTACAAGCAATGAAAATGTATATCCCATAGCAGCCAATCAAACTTCAGTATACCATTGTCTAATCAGTTGAGTCCATCTTCGGCTGATTGCAGTAGGTTCTGCACCCAGCACCTCATCTCTGCCTGATACCGAGTATCTCCAGTGTAGAAAGTAGATAAGTATGGATTACATTTTGTTACAAAGTCTCTGCAGTAATTACTTCTTGTCAACCTTTCATGAAGGGTAAAGGCGGGATGTACTCATTCCTGGGCAAGTGTATTGATATCCATCTTTAAGAACAGAAATAGACCAAACCTGACAGTGGGACTGATATATGAGCTTCATCGATCTTCCCATTGTATTTCGGTTGGACCCATGCCATGATAAATAGAGAGCCCTGGAAACCGCTGACTTCCATCTAAAGAGTTGTTGAAAGCGGCATTAATATTTCATGAACCCGTGCTCCTCCTTGGAGCGTGCAGGAGACCTCATTACTGCGGAGATCGTGACAGTGTCCACAAAACAAACTTGTTGTGCAGGAAGCCATTAGATATAAAAAGTATACTGTTTCCCCGAAGAATTTTATAAAAAGACAGTGGTCTTCAGTTATCAAGATGTCTAAAAGACGATTTGTCCCTGTTTTCAATTTTATGGTCCGACCTTGAAAGTAAAAGCAATAACCTGCTATTGGCTACATGAGTACTTCACGTGGTCCTGCTTGCATTTTGTTTTGCGTTTTTGTAGGGCGAACACGTGGTCCTGCTTGCATTTTTTTTTGCGTTTTTGTAGGGCGAACACGTGGTCCTGCTTGCATTTTTTTTTGCGTTTTTGTAGGGCAAACACGTGGTCCTGCTTGTATTTATTTTTTTGCGTTTTTGTAGGGCGAACATGTGGTCCTGCTTGAATTTACTATGCAATAACATTTTTACAATGTATTTATTAATGCAGCAGTGTTTGGAGGATTCATTCACGCAAGAGCGTTTCATTTTGTGTGTTTTTTAGTTGAACTAGAAAACAAGGATGGACTTGTGCCCTTTTTCAACCTGACGACTAATGCCCCATACACACGAGAGGATCCATCCGCTGGAATTGATCCGCGGACCGGCTCCAGCGGATAGATCCCCTGGTGTGTACGATCCAGCGGATCTGTTTCCGCGGATTTTTATCCCCTGGGATGGATTACCAGCGGATAAAAATTTGAAGACATGCTTTAAAATCTATCCGCTTGAATCCATCCCAACGAATTGATCCGCTGGTCTGTACTGACTCACCCGATCAATCCGTCCGAATCAATCCCCCGCATGCGTCGTAATGATTCGACGCATGCGTGGAATTCCTTATATGACAGCGTCGCGCACGTCGCCGCGTCATCATCGCGGCGATGGCGCGACACGTCATCGCGATGGGATTTTGGCACGGATTTAGATCCAATGGTGAGTACACTCCATCGGATCAAAATCCTCGAGAGGATTTATCCGCGGAAACGGTCCGGTGGACCGTATCCGCGGATAAATCCTCTCGTGTGTATGGGGCCTAAGGGGTAGATTCACGTAGATCCGCGTATCTTTGCGGCGGCGTAACGTATCCGATTTACGTTACGCCTCCGCAACTTAGACGGGCAAGTGCTGTATTCTCAAAGCACTTGCTCCGTAAGTTGCGGCGGCGTAGCGTAAATCGGCCGGCGTAAGCCCGCCTAATTCAAATGTGGGACAGGGGGGCGTGTTTTATGTTAATGTTCTGTGACCCGACGTGATTGACGTTTTTCCCGAACGGCGCATGCGCCGTCCGTGGGATTTCCCAGTGTGCATTGCTCCTAATACGCCGCAAGGACGTCATTGGTTTCGTCGTGAACGTAAATGAAGTCCAGCCCCATTCACGGACGACTTACGCAAACGACGTAACTTTTTCAAATTTCGACACGGGAACGACGGCCATACTTGTATTTTAAATCCTTTGTCTGTTCGTATTTTCATTCGTATGTTCGTATTTTCATTTGTGTGTTTTGTAAATCTGTTTATTTGTCTGTTCGTAAATTTGTGTACTTGTATCGTTCTTTCGAATGGGCACTGGGCAGTGTAGTTAGTGAGTGATCACTTAATATCTTAGCCAATCAGCTTATGTCTTTTGTGCTCAGTCACATTGTACAGTGTAAAGCTTCGTACACACGATCGGACTTCAAACAAACTTTTCCGTGGATTTTTGTCTGAAGGGAGTTGGCCGGACTTTTGAAACCAAAAAAGTTTGTCCGATAGAGCGTACACGCGGTCGGATTTTTTTGAAAATGCTAATTTTGACGTTTGTTGGCAAAAAGTCCGACTGTGTGTGGATTCGTAATTTTGTACTTTCGTAAATACATAGCAACACGCGGCCAATCCATATTAAGATATACTTTCTCTTTTTTGGTTTCAAAAGTCCGGCCAACTTCCTTCAGACAAAAATCCATGGAAAAGTTTGTTTGAAGTCTGATCGTGTGTACGAGGCTTTACACTGTACAATGTGGCTCAGCACAAAAGAGATAAGCTGATTGGCTAAGATGGCTTAAGAGAAAGTATATCTTAATATGGATTAGCCGCGTGTTGCTATGTATTTACGAAAGTACAAAATTACGAATCCATTAAATGAAAATTATTATCTAACAAAATTACGAATTTCGAATCAAGGAAAATAAATTAGACAGAATTACGAATCATTCAGTATAAACGAAAATAAAACTGTTACGAAAATACGAACGGGTCCGAATAGGAAAACTTGCGTCTTACGAAATACGAACGGTCCGAATAGGAAAACTTGAGTCTTACGAAATTACGAACGGGTCCGAATAGGAAAACTTGCGTCTTACGAAATACGAACGGTCCGAATAGGAAAACTTGCGTCTTACAAAATACGAACGGGTCCGAATAGGAAAACTTGAGTCTTGCGAAATTACAAATCTTTACGAATCTTCGGAACGAGACGAAACGTAACACAAAAATACAAACATTTTTGTTGTGCAGAAGAAATGGAACAAAAAATACGATTTTTTTTGTTGAGCACATGTCTAGTTTGTGGGGTGCGTGCAAGGTGAAGGATGTCATATGCACCGGGAAAGACGAAGGCCCCGCCCCTGCCACCACTTGACAATAGGCTGGGCGGGAATTCGTTAAAACTATGACCCTGCTGGTTTATAAATGTCAAAAGTGGGGAATTCTTTTATAAAAATCGACTTTCATAAATGGTAATATATAACTTACAAATTTACATAAAAATGCCCCCCACCCCCACCCCACCCAGCAAACCACATCAACGCACAGTAATTACAAATGTTACACTGAAAAGTTCAGACAGAAGATTGTTTGCAATTATAACCATTTGTGTGCTGTTAATGTAATGTGTAATCATCTCCTAGCTATCAATAAACAGCGTAATTGACTCGATAAAAATCTTCCTAATTAAATAGGGAAAAAGAAAATGCAATAGTCCTGAAATGAAAGAAAATTAAATTGTTTCTAAAGAGTTAAAGACAAACATCAACAATTATGTGGGAAATCTCAATTATCTAATCAACGTGTTCAAATAAAAAAAAAATATTTGTTTTCCCAGTTGCTGTTCTATATTTTTAGGCTTGTGGTTTTATTTTTTAGCAGAAGCTACATTTTTTTATTTATTTTTTATTGTACATCTCTCATGGTGTAGGGCAGGTTCTCAAGCTTTTTCCCCCAAAGCAACCCCTAAATAATTTCAGGTCTAGTGGAACGCTTACTAAAACCAATTCAATGGGGGGTCAATGTAAATAAAAAACCCCAAATTTGTAGTCAGTGGAAAGAATGCAACCCTCATGCCTCGCACACACAACCGGTTTTCCCGTCGGGAAAACTGCCATGAGAGCTTTTGGGCGGGAAAACCGGCCTTGTGTAAGCAGTTTTCCCGATGAGAAAACTGCCGGGAAAAAAAGAGAACCAGCTTTCTTTTTTCTCGTCTGACTTTTTTCCGTCGGGAAAACCGGTCGTGTGTATGCTTTTCCGAGGGGAAAAAAACGTGCATGCTCAGAATCAAGTATGAGACGGGAGCGCTCGTTCTGGTAAAACTAGCGTTTGTAATGGAGATAGCACATTCGTCACGCTGTAACAGACAGAAAAGCACGAAGACTGAAAAGCGCAAATCGTGACTCACCAAACTTTTACTAACACGAGGATCAGCAAAAGCAGCCCAAAGGGTGGGGCCATTTGAATGGAACTCCCCCTTTAGGCCTAATTTCCATGGACGTTTTTACAGCCACTTTTTTTTAGCCTTTTTTACAGCTTAAAAAAGGCCTGTCCATGTTTTTTTTTTTTTTTTTGAGCTGGAGCTCAAAAACGCAGCGGTTGCGTTTTTGCGTGTTTTTTTTAGCGTTTTTGAGCTTTTTTTTTTACGTCTTTTACAGCTCTAAAGCTGGAGCTTCAGAACGCATTTTAAGCTGTTTTTTTTTGCAGCTTAAAAACTGCAAATTCTTTGTGGATAAGGAACCTCCTCACTAAGTTACGGCGGCATAGTGTATCTGAGATACGCTACGCCCGCTTATATTTACGCCGAGGTATGTGGATCTGGCCCATAATGATTAAGCAGGCTGACACATAATTGGAGATGAAATTCAAAAAAGGACAGTGTAAGGCCCCGTACACATGTTCGAGGAACTTGACGGGCAAAACTCATCGTTTTGCTCGTCGAGTTCTGTGTGAAGCCGCCGAGGATCTCAGCGAGCCAACTTTCCTCATTGAACAACGAGGAAATAGAGAACATGTTCTCTATTTGGCTCGACGAGGAACTCGTCGGCTTCCTCGGCCGAAAGTATACACGCGGCCGGGTTTCTCGGCAGAATTCAGCTCCGATCGAGTTTCTGGCTGAATTCTGCCGAGAAACTCGGTCGTGTGTACGGGGCCTGACAGACTCAAATGGGGCAGAGGCTTTTGGAGGGGACTGAATGCTAGCCTCTTGCCTAGCAACTATGTGCCCTGGCATTTGAGGGAGCTACAAGCATTTAGGAAGATATTCTGTTATGTAATACAAATTGACTATATTAAGGAGGCCATTGTGGTCTCTGCATGCTTGGGACTCAGTGGACAGATGTATGTGAAAGGAATGCTAATTAGTGATATCCGGATCTTTCAACTAATAGGTTATTGTGGCTCATTAACACATCTTTGTCTCCTAGAAAACTATTGGGGGATGTGTTTTATACTTATGTGCATTGTACGTTTTGAGTGAGGAGACGGCAAGTCTACCCTGAAAGGTCATATCTCTAAGTCACCTAGTCTGGGTAAATGATTAGTAAACTAGCTCATGTTAACTAGGTTTCTGGTTACAGTTTGTATTGTCGGGCCTGCTGTATATATTTGTGTGTCATCTCAAATAAAGCAGTTCATGATGAGCAACTAAACTATTTTATTGTCGTGTTTATGGTTCTCAGTGGTTGGAATATCTGATATCTATATTCAGACTGGAACAAAGCGGTATATGAAGAAAGCACTCAAGCGGAGTGTGGGACGTTTCGTTACAGACAGGTGCCATGGGTCTGGTGGTTGGGAAGTCTTTCACCTCGGATGGGTCAGAGATTAGCGGAAGCTGGATAAGATCTCCCACCCTACTGGTTTTTGGGTTTATTTTTTTTTTGGGTTGTTAATGTCATAGCAGCTTGGCAGTGATACGGTTTTTGAGAACAATTTTCTGAGTGATGGTGTTGGGGACCTAATTTGGGTATTGAACCCCTTTCCTACCCTGTTGTTTTAGGCCAAAATGACAAATGGTTTGCTTAGTCTGTTATGGTATGTGTATGTCCCCGAAGCATTATGTACTGCAGCTGGGTGCCTGAACTATGGAGTGTAGGTGCAGCTTTTTGTTCAGTACTCTGTGTGGCCTTTAAATCTGATGAGAGTTAATCTCAATGAATCTTTAATCAATAATCCATAATTTATAGTTTATAATGATTCCTTCAGATTAACTATTTTTCGGATTTACTCTCTCAAACAGATTGTTCGGTCATTTGTTTATACCATTTGTCATTATGAAGTCAATCTTTTATTATGCTTGCTATGCTTTGCTAATTTTATTAATAAGCAGTATTATGTGTAGCACCCTCCTAGTACAGGATACTAGGTAAACTTAGTTTTTGACTCCACTGCAATCATTGGAGTAGCTATTGATTACTTTGGGCTGTTTTAGATTTCACAGGCTGCGGGTTTGATTGCTTCCCCCTGTGTTTTGTAGGCTTCCAGAGCATAGAGGGCTGGGAGAAGTCAAATGTGTAGCTTGAATATTTATTGTGCTGTAGCCAATCCCTGGGAAGGTTATTTTCGTTATTTTTTCTTTTTCAATTAAATGAATGCAGTGCCATAAACAAAAAATGACCTGGTCATGGAATCTTCCGAAGGTCAAATGGTTAATTACACTAGGCCTACGAAAATAAAAACTAAGGGCCAGATTCTCATACATTCGCGCTGCTCCTGGGCAGCGTAATATATGAGATCTACGTTACACCGCCGCAGGTCTACAGGTTTACATCCTGATTCTCAGAACACTTACCTGTAAACTTGCGGCGGTGTAGCGTTAGATTGCTCGTCGCAAGCCCGCCCAATTCAAATGGGGCGGGCACCATTTAAATTAGGCGCGCTCCCGCGCCGAGCGTACTGCGCATGCTCCGTCGGGTAAATTACCCGACGTGCATTGCGCTAAATGACGTCGCCCCGACGTCATTTGCCTAGATGTATACGTAAATGGCGTCCAGCGCCATTCACGGACGTCTTACGCAAACAACGTAATTTTTATTGAATTCGACGCGGGAACGACGGCCATCGTTAACATTGGTTGTGCCTGCTAATTAGCAGGGGCAACCTTACGCGTCGGGTACGCTACGCAAACGACGTTAATTCGCTGCGTCGACCTCGCGTATGTTCGGGAATCGCCGTACTTACCTCATTTGCATAGACGACGGGGAAAAGCGACGATGCAACACCTAGCGGCGGGAAAAAAAATTACTTTTAAGATCTGACAGCGTAACAGCCTTACGCTTGTCAGATCTAATGGGTACCTATGCGCAACTGATTCTGAGAATCAGTCGCATAGATACCCGGGGCCAGATGAGGTGTTACGACGGCGCTAATGGTGTTGCGCCGTCGTAACGCCTTTGAGAATCTGGCCCTAAATATTGAAACTTTTTCATGACATCATCTTCTCCTTCAGTTTCTTTAAAAGAAAAAAAAAAGAGAGAAAACAAAAAAAACTGTGAACACAATATCAGATTTCATGGATGAAAAACATAAAGAAATGAGGAATCTATTTGCTATCTGAATGATCTCAATATAGTTATTGGAAGCATTAATGTACCTTATCTTGCAAAGTACGGCGTAGTGGCGAACTCGGCTGAATCCTCTGCAGATATGGAAATGCACATTAGCTGTTGAATATCAGATTATGGAAATTCTTAGAACAAAATTAAGGCTTGGTAGAAAAAAAAGAAAGACCCTTGTCGCTAAATCAGTTTTGCTTTGAAGCTATCATTTTTTTGACAACCGGTTGAGTGTAAAAATATAAATTAAATCTGAAAAGTTGGACAAGATGTAATTATTAAAATGATTTGTGTTGGGGATGGAGAATTTAATATGTGTAATCCCAAAAGAGAGACTGTGAGAGGGGGCTTGACAAAAAAAAAAAGGAAAATGTTGGGTCGGAGACATAGCAATGTGTGTCAGAGCTGCTTTAGTTATCACATATATCTATAAATATTTTCATAGTGCCTGTGAAGTGGACCTTTCATATATATATATATATATATATATATATATATATATATATATATATATATATATATATATATATAGGGGCAGATCCACAAAGATCTGCCCCGGCGCAGTGTATCTGAGATACGCTACGCCGCCGTGACTTACTTGTCCTCGGTTCGAATCCTGAAAGAATTTGCGCCGTAAGTCACCGCGGCGTAGTCTATCTCTGGCGGCGTAACGGCGCGTAATTCAAATCGGCGATTAGGGGGCGTGTTTCATTTAAATGAGGCGCGCCCCCGCGCCGAATGAACTGCGCATGCGCCGTCCCTAAATTTCCCGCCGTGCATTGCGCTAAATGACGTCGCAAGGACGTCATTTTTTTTTTAACATAGACGTATATTACGTCCATCCCGATTCAGGGACGACTTATGCAAAAAAAAAAAAATCAAAATAAACGCGGGAACGACGGCCATACTTAACATGGCAAGTCTAACTATACGCGACGAAATGCCAGCTTTAACTATACGCCAGAAAAAGACGACGTAAGAGAATGCGACGGCCGCGCGTACGTTCGTGGATCGTCGGAAATAGCTAATTTGCATACCCGACGCGGAAAACGACGTGAACGCCACCCAGCGGACTCCGAAGTATTGCATCTAAGATCCGAAGGCGTACGAAGCCGTACGCCTGTCGAATCTAACCCAGATGCCGTCGTATCTTGGTTTGAGGATTCAAACCAAAGATACGACGCGGGAAATTTGAAAGTATGCCGGCGTATCAGTAGATACACCGGCGTACTTCCTTTGTGGATCTGCCCTATACTGTGTATATAAAAAATTGTATGCTAAATTCCATTACTAATTGTGTTTCAGCATGAGCAGTTTGTAATAATATTGACTATTAGCTGGATTCACGTAGGGCGGCGTATGTTTCAGCCGGCGTAGCGTATCGTATTTACGCTATGCAGCTATAAGTCAGAGAGGCAAGTGCTGTATTCACAAAGCACTTGCCTCCTAAGTTATGGCGGCGTAGCGTAAATGGGCCGGTGTAAGCGCGCCTAATTCAAATTGTGAAGGGGTGGGCGTGTTTTATGTAAATAAACCATGACCCCACGTAAATGACGTTTTTAACGAACGGCTCATGCGCCGTCCGTGGACATATCCCAGTGTGCATTGCTCCAAAGTACGCCGCAAGGACTTATTGGTTTCGGCGTGAACGAAAATTACGTCCAGCCCCATTCATGGACGACTTACGCAAACGACGTAAAATTTTCAAAATTCGATGCAGGAACGACGTCCATACTTAACATTGGCTAGGCCAGCTTTTTGTTGGACTAACTTTACGCCTGAAAACGCCTTACGTAAACGGCGTATCTCGCTGATTTATGCATTCTAGGCGTAAATCAGCATTCACGCCCCTAGCGGCCGGCCTAAGTAGAAAGCTAAGATACGACGGCGCAGGCCTTCGTATCTTAGCTAGATTTAAGTGTATCTCATTTTGAGAATACACTTAAAGATACGACGGCTTAGATTCAGAGTTACGACGGCGTATCTACTGATACGCCGGCTTAACTCTTTCTGAATCTAGCTATATGCCTGCAGTCAAAAATAAAGTAAAGATATATGGGCCAGATTCACCAAAGAGATACGACGGCGTATCTGCTGATACGCCGTCGTATCTCTGTTTGTATCTAT
This sequence comes from Rana temporaria, assembly GCF_905171775.1. Lineage (NCBI taxonomy): Eukaryota > Metazoa > Chordata > Amphibia > Anura > Ranidae > Rana > Rana temporaria. The sequence goes on along the minus strand of NC_053499.1, from coordinate 16,772,921 downwards.
GCGACTAATTCATAGAATCAGTTACGCATAGATAGCCAGAAGATCCGACAGGTGTAATTGTTTTACACTGTCGGATCTTAGGATGCAATACCGCGGCCGCCGCTGGGGGGGGTTTGCGTCGTAAACCAGCGTTGGATATGCAAATTATGAGTTACGGCTATTCCCAACGGATTTTCGCGTTCGCTACGTCGCCGCTAGTCTAGTTTCCCGTCGCAAAGTTAGTCGGTTTTTTTGGTGCCTTAACTTTACGCAGCAATCGTATTGCTATATAAAGTATGGCCGTCGTTCTCGCGTCGAAATTTAAAAAATAACGTCGTTTGCGTAAGCCGTCCGGGAATATGGAATTACGCTACGCGCGTCGCCGTTCGAAAAAATTACGTCACGGCGCGCAAAGCACGACGGGAATTACGAAACGGAGCATGCGCAGTAGGTCCGGCGCGGGAGCGCGCCTAATTTAAATGGCACACGCCCATTTGAATTGGCCCGCCTTGCGCCGGAGGCAAGTTTATCGCAAGTGCTTGGTGAATCAGGCACTTGCGATGAAAACTTGCGGCGGTGTAACGTATCTACGATACGTTACGCCGCCGCACTTCTACGTGAATCTGGCCCTTACTGTTTTGTCCTCCTCAGGCTTCCCTTTGATGTTACTGTTGCTTTTGCATTGTGAGAATGCCGAATGGTTCTGGACAGTATTGCACTTAGAGCTTGCAGAAATTTGTGTGACTTTCTTGTAGGTGGAAAACATGAAAAAAGTTCCATGAACTTGTATCCATTGGTACATGTCACGCTTACCCCTGTTCTTTACCTAAAGCAGCACCCTTTCCCATAAGGCAAGCAGGTCTACCGGTATTTAGTTGCCCCCAGGACTTATACATGTAGCACTACCCCCTGAAGGAGCTGCTGTTTTGTTTTGGGTGGCATGTTACCTCTGTATCTCCGCCTTCTAGGGTACTTGATGAGAGTTGTAGTAAAGGGAATGTTGTAGTAACACAGCGCATCATAGATGGGCAGGAGGGCTCTGTGATTGGTCCTCCTGATCACATGATGGCAGTGTCCAATCACAGCCGTCATGTGATGTAAACAAACAGCCGGTTGCTAAGTGATCGGCTCTCCTCTCCTCACACAGTCGTCGGTGAGGAGAGGCGGGTGGATGGCTGCAGCTGGCTGGTGATCAGTGAGTATGAGCTGTTTTCTACAGCTTTTTACTCACTGATCACCAGTCTAGTGTCCCACACACTGTAAAACACAAGGGCCCAGATTCAAAGAGCAATTGCGCCTGCGTAACCATATGCTTGCTTGCCCCGGTGTAACGACTTCTCCTGATTCAGAGAGCTCGTTACGCCGACTGCAGCCTAAGATATGCGTGGCATAAGGCTCTTATGCCCTCATATCTTAGGCTGCATCCTTACGCAGGCCGCTAGGTGGCGTTCCCGTTGTGGTCAGCGTATAGTATGCAAATTGCATACTAACGCCGATTCACAACGTTACGCGAGCCCTGCGTATGCAGTTTACGTCGTTTGCGTACGGCGGTTTTTGCGTAAGGCTGCCCGTGCTAAAAGCAGGGGCAGCCAATGCTAAGGATACCCGTCGTTCCCGCGTCGCGAGGTTTAAATTTTACGTCGTTTGCGTAAGTGAATCATGAATGGCGCTGGACGCCATTCACGTTCACTTTGAAGCAAATGACGTCCTTGCGACGTCATTTGCTGCAATGCACGTCGGGAAAGTTTCCTGACGGAGTATGCGCCCTACGCTCGGCGCAGGAACACGCCTAATTTAAATGATTCCCGCCCCCTACGGGATCATTTAAATTGCGCGCGCTAACGCCGGGCATTTTGCCGGAGCGCCCACGCAATTTACGGAGCTGCTGCTCCGTGAATCGAGGGTAGCGCAGAAAATTTGCGGGGGCGCAGGGCAAAAACGGTGCCCTGCGCCTACGTAAAAACTGCGCAAATGTTACTGAATCTACCCCAAAGTAAACAAACTTGTCCCCAAAACACATGTCACCACATAGTAAAAACACCTACCCCCCACATATGTAACAGTAAAATCACATGTCCCAATGATCATTTCCACACATATGTCCCTGATCACCTGCGCACATCTGTACATGATCATTTGTGTACATATGTCCCTGATCACACAAACCAATTATTATACACTTAACAAATAGTTTTTACCAAAAACATGTAGTAGAATACATTTGGCTTAAATTTATGACAAAATTAGATTTTATTGTTTTTTTTTTTTAAATAGAAAGACGAAAATATCATTTTTTTTCCAAAAAATTTCCGCTCTTTTTTTCCGTGAATAAATAACACCAAAAGAAAGCTCTATTTGTGTGAACAAAATGATAAAAATTTAATTTGGGCACAGTGTAGCATGACCGCGCAATTGTCATTGAAAATGCGAGAATGCTGAAAGCTGAAAATTGGTCTGGGGAGGAAGGGGGCGAAAGTGCCCAGTATTGCTATGGTTAATAAGTACCTTCATGACTAGAGTTGAGCGGACACCTGGATGTTCGGGTTCGACGGGTTCGGCCGAACTTCGGAAAAAAGCCTGGGTTCTGGACCCGAACTTGACCCCGAACCCCATAGAAGTCAATGGGGACCCAGACTTTTGACTACTAAAATGTCTTTAAAAAACGAATGAAAAGGGATAGAGGGCTGCAAATGGCAGCAAACTGTTGGTAAGAGCATGGCAAGTAATCTGCAAATACATGTGAATAGGGAAATAACTTAAAATAACATAAAAAATAAATAATAATAATAATCTTGACCTAGGAGGACGAGGTCAGGGTTAGGGTTTGGGTTTATCTCACACGTACAGATATGGAGGAAACACTGCAAAAACTGGAGGAAACACTGCAAAATATATATTTTTGCCCTAAATGGGTGTTTTTTGAATAGAACAATAGAAGAACAGTAGCTTTTTTTTTACGTTTTGGAAAGGGTGATGAAAGATTTGAACCTCTACCAGGCTTTTGTTGCTGTTCATGTCCCCACAGGAGGAACATTTTTTTCTCTTCCTGTCCCAGTAACCCCCCACCCCAGAAAGTGAGAAGAATCTAATGGAAATATCTAATCTAATGGATATATATATATGTATACTTTTACTGCAGTCTATGTTCCCTTTGGCAAGCTTCCCTTGACTTACAGTTACGTAAATGCTTTTATCGACATCAATTTCCCCTTCAGAACTATCACAATCTGGAAGTTAAAAAGGAAGAAAATCTTTCTGACATTTGAAGGACAATCGAAAGATTAAACATGAATTAATCAAAGTGCTTGGGGCTGTTGATAAATAACTCTCACTGAGTTTACTGGGCTCCAATGGATTGTTAAAACAGAACATAAACAGCAGGTTTGTTCTTCCACGGCTCGGAAAACAGCATGCTTTGCATCACTGTCTACGGTTTGGACCCAGAAAAATGCAGACCTGTTACTCCATAAGGATATGCTCTGCTGGCGATCAGTAAAATCCAGACATATTATATGTATATATATATATATATATATATATATATATATATATATATACATACATACACCGTATATACTTGAGTATATACTCATATACTTGAGCCGACCCGAATATAAGCAGAGGCACCAAATTTTACCACAAATATTGACTCAAGTATAAGCCTAGGGTGCCCATCTGCATACCTCACTGTGCCTCACTTGCCTCACTGTGTCCATGACTGGACTTGCCCCCCAGGCCTAAGGCTGCCAGCCCTCCCCTGGCTATAACCCCAAAATCCCAAAAGGATAGACGGGACAAAATCAAAACATCTGTGCCCGAGCTCACATAGTACTGAACATCCAAAATCCAATGAGGAGAGTAAAAATCCGGAAGAGTTGAAACTGTTATAGCTGCAAAGGGTGGGCCAACTGAATATTGAACCTTACGGACTAAAGCCTTGTACACACCATACGATTGCTGGCAGGGGATTGTCCGTTGACAGACTGTTGTCCTAAAATCTTACTGGTAGTACGCTCCTTTTGTCAATTGTTGTCCAACTTTCAGCCAACAAATGTTAGATGACAGTGGTGGCACAGTGGTGTAGTGAGTAGCACTTTCGCCTAGCAGCAAAAGGGTCACTGGTTTGAATCCCGACCACGACACCATCTGCCTGGAGTTTGCATGTTCTCCCTGTGCCTGCGAGGGTTTCCTCCCGGTTCTCCGGTTTCCTCCCACACTCCAAAGACATGATGGTAGGTAAATTGGATCTTGTCCAAATTGGCCCAGTATATATATATATTTCTGTGTGTATGACTGTGTGTCCCAAGCGTGTCGAGATCCTACGGGGTAAAATGACCGCACCAGCCAAGCAGACACTGGCTGGAAAAAGCGCAATTCAGTTTTCATTCATTCATATAAAAAAAACATTGTAAATACCGTTTTTCCCTTTTTTTAAAGTGATCACTTTTAAAAGTTGTGTGATTCAATTTCTAATTAAATACCCCCTTTTGTGATCCTGCAACACAATCCAACAGTTCATTTTCTTGCAAGTATTCCCATAGTTTATAATTTTAGACATAGAACACAAGAACTCTTTCTTGCCTTGAAATGCTAAATTCATTAAATACTCTCCATATCACTGTGAACAAAAAAAATAAAGACAAAAAAATAAAATAAAAAAGCTGCAGTTCAGTAGTCTCTGTTCAGGCCTCTCGAGGAAAGGAGTCAGAGAAGAAATAGAAGAGCAATAGAAGAAAAGAAAATGATAAATGTTCGAATTATGCAGAATTTGCCTTTTTGCAATCCCATTCCCCATTGCGCTTGCTGGAATTTTATAGAGATATAAATCACGGAGAAATCAGAGAGCAGTAATGAGATAGAACTAGCTTTGAAATATGGATGCAAAATCTCTACCACCTGCTGATCAAATCTAGTCTGCTGAGACTGTCCTGGGAGCTGTACCGCCATTAATGCGTTGTAAGTACTAAATGCGCAAGGAGAAAACGATGGGACCATGTGTCTGTGAAATGCCACGGCCCTGCCTGATTTATCCCATGCCAGACTTTTCCAGCCAGATCTACATAAATATTTTAACAGGGCTTTAATTTTGAAATTCATCTCGTTTTAAATCTTACGCCCACAGCCGGCTGGGTGTGGATGTCGTCTGCACTTTAATTAGCAACAAGGGCCGAAGTACGTTTAAGTGTATGTGACCGGGCAGGTAGTAGAAGCAACCATTCTAAACCCTAGCATGGCCCATAAATACAGAGCAGTGGCTCCTTCATGTTCTGGCTTCATAATAATGGCTTCAGAGGAGTAGCTTGAAGCTTGTGGGCCACGTTGCAAAAGTTGACCTGAGCCCCCCCCCTCCACTTCCACCCACCCAAAATACTCAAAGTGGTTTAAGAGTTTTGCGTTTCCAGAGTTCCTCCTTACATCAGAGGACAGAGATCACTGCTGGAGAATCAGAAGACAGGGATCACTGCTGGAGAATCAGAGTACAGGGATCACCACTGGAGAATCAGAAAACAGGGATCACTGCTGGAGAATCAGAAGACAGGGATCACCACTGGAGATTTAGAAGACAGGGATCACTGCTGGAGAATCAGAGTACAGGGATCACTGCTGGAGAATCAGAGTACAGGGATCACCACTGGAGAATCAGAAGACAGGGATCACTGCTGGAGAATCAGAGTACAGGGATTACCACTGGAGAATCAGAAGACAGGGATCACTGCTGGAGAATCAGAGTACAGGGATCACCACTGGAGAATCAGAAGACAGGGATCACTGCTGGAGAATCAGAAGACAGGGATCACTGCTGGAGAATCAGAGTACAGGGATTACTGCTGGAGAATCAGAGTACAGGGATCACTGCTGGAGAATCAGAGTACAGGGATCAACACTGGAGAATCAGAAGACAGGGATCACTGCTGGAGAATCAGAAGACAGGGATCACTGCTGGAGAATCAGAAGACAGGGACCCCTGGCAAGTTACTTGGCGGAGTTTCTTTCCCATCCCAGCAAAGTATACAGCTCCCCCCACACACTACACAGGGCTGAAATCACATTCCTTTACACACAGTCTGTCAGAAGTCACTGGGTGTATCTGGCTTTTATGTTGCCGTTCTGACCTGTGAAATTCTCTGGTCGGCACGGCAGTATAGTTGCAGTAGTCCATTCCATGTTGCCAGCACAGAGCACAGACACTTCCCCATCCTGGGCTGTTCTCACCCCATGCTTCTCTCCATTCAGGAAATGTCTTACACCTTCTTCCCAGCCAATGAGAACAGAGGGGTGTGGACTCTGGGGTACTCTAGGGCAGATTGGAGCTGGACTTTGTGGAGGATATGATAATATTACAAAGAGGCTGCCGGGGCCCCCTGGAGTTAGGGGCAGGGTTGCGATTGGGACCCCTGCAACCCCTTATGCTACGCCCATGCTTCAGACTATAGAAGAGATGCTACCTGCATTGAACTTTGATCTCCTTAAACTTGGAACAAGAAAAGATCTGACAGCATTGAGAAGAAAGAAGAAAGAAGAAAGAAGAAAGAAGAAAGAAGAAAGAAGAAAGAAGAAAGAAGAAGAAGAAGAAGAAGAAGAAGAAGACATTCGACCGCAACGAAAATAAAGCATTTGTTTATGTCGGATCTTTCGGTTTTAGTTTTCTGTGCTTTCGTTATCGTTTGTTAAAACGATAAGGAAAATACCTGAAATTCGGACGAAAATGCATTCAGACAAAAACGAATGCACATGTCTACAATCCTCTATGTGTAGGCAGATGGGAATGTAAAAGGAGAGGAAGTCATGGGATCTAGACATATGCATGACCAAAACATTTGTTTACGGAAATGCCACCTACCGGCCAGCCTAAATATGCACCTTAGATCCTAAGACGTACGCCAGTCGGATCTAACACAGCTTCAGGCGTATCTTGTTTTGTGGATACAAAACAAAGATACGTCGGAGCAAACTAGAAGAACTAGAAGTTACGCGGCGTAGCAATAGATACGCCAGCGTAACTCGTTTGTGGATCTGGCCCTGTGTATGTATATTGTGTGTATACTGTGTGGCCCCATAATCTCCTATTGCCCGGGGGCCCCATAATCTCCTATTGCCCGGGGGCCCCATGAGTTGTCAGTCCGCCCCTGGATACCACCATTTTTGAAAGATATGTCTCTTGCCGGCCGAAAATGTCAGTGCATCTCTAGTAGAATAGGAATAGGATCGGGCTATGGAGAAACCATTTAGGCTTGAGCACAGACCAATCGCCATTTCTATGGCCGGCGGGAAGGGGTTACAAAGATTTTTTTTTTCGCATTCTGTCACTAAGGCGCACTCTATCAACCGACCATTCATGAAGAAGCAAAATCACAGAATGTGCCACCAGAAAACATTTTAATGTTTAAAGACGTTGTGTTTCTCCCAGGAGAAAAACCTGTGTCCTTTCAAAATTCTAATCCCCCTATCAATAAACATGTCCCCTACTGGAAAATCAATTTTCAGACTAGCTGGTACCCGTCGTGAGTCACACCTGTATGCTACACGCGCCGCTCGTCGCTTTAAAAATTCTGACTTAAAAATGCTGTCGCTAGGCAACCTAAACTCAGGCCTCCATAATAACAGTATGCATTCTTTACCTCCTGTTCTCACAAAATGTTGTTGAGTTATTTCCTCACCTCCTGTTCTCACAGAATACTCTCAGCTAAAAGCTTGGGTGCTTCCAGACGTGCGCGGTCCATCAACTGGAGAATCGGCGCTTCTGCACCATTATTATTATTATTTTTTTTAATGCATAAAGGGCTAAAAGAACATCAACAAGTCTACATGAAGGCATTCCTGACAGTCGCAATATACAGCAATAGCATCAGTATTAAAAACCATCCTTAACCACTTAAAGCAGGGGTGTCCAAACTTTTTTCAAAGAGGGCCACATTTGATGAAGTGAACATGCTCGAGGGCCAACTATTTTGCTTGACATTCTTTGAACCATTAAAATTTGATCCAAGCGTGTTCGTCCGAGCAACTAATACACTGCCCAACAAAAATTCTCCTGCCTTTGTGGCTGTGTGTGGTGAAGAGATGAGCTTGGGCGTTTTATTTGGATATACTGTATATATCCCTTTTGTGGCCCCAACGAATCCCAGAGCGCTGCTCAGGACTAAGGATGAGCTTGGGCGTGTTATTTGGATATACTGTATTTATCAGCATATAACACGCAAAGGCTTACCATTGCCATGAATGCAGCCTCACCATTGCCATGAATGCAGCCTCACCATTGCCATGAATGCAGCCTCACCATTGCCATCAGTGCAGCCTGATCGATGCCCATCTGCAGCCTCGGAGGGCACAGGGAGGGAGAGGGACAAGTACCGTCAGATTACAAACAGGAGAATTTCTTGTTTACTCGGTGGCCTCTTTAATACAAAGTCCCGCCTCCTATGATAAACAGAACAGTCATCCAATGGCATCCCAGGAAACAGGACTTCCTATTACAGATGCCGCCGAGTAAACAGGAGATTTTCTTCATGTAATCCGACGGTGCACGTCCTGTCCCCTCCGAGGCAGCTCCGATAAATACGGTATATATCTTTTGTGGCCCACAGGCACATGTGAGGCTGCAATGGCTATATATATCCAAATCCCCAGGGGGGCCATATTAAATCACCAAGGGGGCCGCAATTGGCCCCCGGGCCGGACTTTGGACATGCCTGACTTAAAGGGTTTGTAAAGGAATTTTTATTTTTTTTTATCTTAAAGTGGAGTTCCACCCATAAATATAACATTACATCAGTAGTTTTAAAAAAATGTCATTAGTCCTTTAAGAAAATTTTTTTTTTTTTTTAGATGCCTTCAAAGTGTTGTTGCTAGGCAGAATAGTTAATCTTCCCACTTCCTGCACCTAGGTGCTTAAGCCTCCTAACCTACACCGCACAGACTCCTGGGAATGTAGTGGGTGTAACTTTCCAGATGTCTGTGCACTCCCCAGTCTCGAAGAATCATGTGACTTGGACAGTACAGGTGCTGAAACCTGATCTGAAACCTATTACACTGCTTGTGCAGCACTGAGCATGTGCGAGATCTGCAAGGCTGAAATCCAGGAAGTCATACAGTCTGGCTTCATGATGCCCACACTTAAGATGGCCCCAGTCAATTTCTATTTTATAAAGTGTCTAAATGCTGTAACAACCTAACAAAACGGACCTTAGTTTACAGACTAACTTTACTAGAATACATTAAGCTTGTGTATTACAGGGGTATTTATATTTAAAAAGTGAAATTGTGGCCGGAACTCCGCTTTAATAGCTTCCTTTACCTTAATGCAGTGCTGTTTTCATGTCCTCATTGTTAGTTTTTGCTCTTAAGTTGCTGTAATTCTTCTCTGATCTCCACACTTCCTGGTTGTCTGTTTCCTGATGACCACAGTGCTGGGAGCTTTCTCTCTGTGGTCACTAATCAAGGAGGTGTGATTACTGTGGGCCAGATTCACGTAGAAGTGCGGCGGCGTAACGCATCGTAGATACGTTACACCGCCGCAAGTTTTCATCGCAAGTGCTTGATTCACAAAGCACTTGCAATGAAAACCTACGCCGGCAGGCCTCCGGCGTAAGCCCGCATAATTCAAAGGGGCGTGTGCCATTTAAATTAGGCGCGCTCCCGCGCCGGACCTACTGCGCATGCTCCGTTTCGAAATTCCCGCCGTGCTTTGCGTGAAGTGACGTCATTTTTTCGAACGGCGACGTGCGTAGCGTACTTCCGTATTCCCAGGCGTCTTACGCAAGAAGGACATTTTTTTAAATTTCGAGGCGGGAACGACGGCCATACTTTATACAGCACATACGTGTGCTGTGTAAAGTTAGGGCACCTAAAATGACGACTAACTTTGCGACGGGAAACTAGACTAGCGGCGACGTAGCGAACGCAAAAAAACGTTGTGGATCGCCGTAACTCCTAATTTGCATACCCGACGCTGGTTTACGACACGAACTCCCCCCAGCGGCGGCCGCGGTATTGCATCCTAAGATCCGACAGTGTAAAACAATTACACCTGTCGGATCTTAGGGCTATCTATGCGTAACTGATTCTATGAATCAGTCGCATAGTTAGGTAGACAGTAAAACAGAGATACGACGGCGTATCAGGAGATACGCCGTCGTATCTCTTTAGTGAATCTGGGCCTGTGTGTCTAAAAACCCTCAGCACCAATCACTGCCCTGTATTGGCTCTGTGGCTCTGTACATCACAGAAGCAGGAAACAACATGCAAAAACGAAACTAGAAACTGCAGGTACATTATATGATTGATTTTTATCTATTTTTAATCGTTTTTAAAAGGAATCAGTTAACTATTATGTCTCTATACCCTGTAAACAGTCATTTCAGCAAAAAAATATTTTTATTTACAACTCCTTTAAGCCCCGGACCATTATGCAGCTAAAGGACCAGGCCCCTTTTTGCGATTCGGCAATTTTGTTTGGGAGCCACGTCGCACGACCACGCAATACAGTAGAATTAGGGGGTCGTCTTGAACGCCCGGTCGCCTTATATTCCAGAAAATACAGTATATTGTTTCTGTTTTAAGGAATGTTCATATTTGTTTTTTTTTTAATAACTGGCCAACCTGGCCACATTTACTCCAGATTGGTGTCGTTCATTATTTGTTCTTAGTTATAAGTGGGGGAGAACCATGCGGTAACGAGGTACAGGTTTGGAGACATCTGTGGTACCCTAGTCAAGTAAATTCCTGCACTACATTGAAATGCCATTGTCTTTTTTCGGTTATATACACCGTATTTATCGGCGTATAACACGCACAGACGTATAAAGCCTCGTACACACGATCAGTCCATCCGATGAGAACGGTCTGAAGGACCGTTGTCATAGGTTAACCAATGAAGATGACTGATGGTCCTTCACGCCTACACAGGGGCGTAACTAGAAATCACAGGGCCCCATAGCAAAATGTTGTATGGGCCCCCCCCCCCCCTCCAAAAAAAAATGAACTAATGCCATTGAACAACACATTACTAATTTTATTTTTATATATATATATATATATATATATATATATATATATATAGCAAGGCAGGTTATTATAAGAGAGAGAGAGAGAGACTGATTTTGCCCCCCCCCCCCCCCCACAGATAGACGCAGCCTCTGCCCCCCCCACAGAGAGATGCAGCCTCTGCCCCCCCCACAGAGAGATGCAGCCTCTGCCCCCCCACAGAGAGACGCAGCCTCTGCCCCCCCCCCCACAGAGAGATGCAGCCTCTGCCCCTCCCACAGAGAGACGCAGCCTCTGCCCCCCCCCCCCCCACAGAGAGATGCAGCCTTTGCCCCCAACAGCAAAAGAGCCTCAGACTGCAGTGCCCAGAAAACAGACTGCTACCCCTTTACGGCTCGGGGAAGACAAGATATGGGCACATATGAAAATTACTGACTCTGACAGCACTTCAGCAGTGCAACACAGATGACCTCCATTAAAGTTACAGTCTCAAGGCAGGCTTGGTCCCCAGCAGCCCACTCTTCCTGGCTCAGGAACAAGAGGGGGAGGGGAGAGAGGGATCTCTAGCCCCGTCCATGTCTGCAGCCCCTCCTGTAGGGAGTACGTGGGGAGCAGAGAGCTCTGGGGGGCTGGAGAGCAATGTTGGGGGATCCAGGGAGCAGGGGGTTGGAGAGCACTGGGAGGGAGTGGGGGAGACAGGGAGGACCAGAAAGCACTGTGGTGGGGATATCAGTGTGGGGGAACAAGGGAGCACAGAGCACTGGAGGGGAGGTGAAGAGCTATTGGGGGGGGGGGGTGACGACTGGACAGCACAGTGAGGGGGGAGAGCCAGGGAGCACAGAGGGGACCAGAGAGCACTGCGGGGGAGCGAAGGAGCAGTGGGGGGGGGACTGGACAGCACAGTGGGGGTAGCATGGGGGGAGCATAGAAAGTACTGTGGGGGGGGGGAGAGCACAGCACAGGGGGGGGGCAGCACAGTGGGGGGGGGGGCAGGGCAGCACAGTGGGGGAGCCAGGGAGCACGGGGGCCAGAAAGCACTGGGGAGGAGCCAGGGAGCAGAGGAGGTATGCAGGGAGAACTGGGAGGAACTAGGGAGCACGTTGGCAGTAAAAAGTTGGATAGGAGGAGCTCCGGTGGATGGATCACATCCCGGCGCCTGCTGCAGCCTGACCGACCCCCCCACAAAGAAAGTGAGTCCCCGGCCGTGCCGCCCCCCTGTGTGCCTGGATAGGAGGAGCGGCGGGGACAGCTGCACATGGAGGAATTGATCTTTCCATATTCCTCCTGCAGCCAATGAACGCCCGCAGAAGAAGCGGTCATTCAGCGGCTGCAGGAGGAATATGGAAAGATCAATTCCTCCATGTGCAGCTGTCCCCGCCGCTCCTCCTATCCAGGCACACAGGGGGGCGGCACGGCCGGGGACTCACTTTCTTTATGGGGGGTCGGTCAGGCTGCAGCAGGCGCCGGGATGTGATCCATCCACCGGAGCTCCCATCCAGGCACACAGCAGGAGGGCGGCACGGCCGGGCAATCCCATACTCGCTGGGCAGGCTGCAGAAGATGCTGGGAGGGGAATCCATCCACCGGCGCTCATCCGCAGTCATAGGGCAGGAATAGTTTGCACCGCCTTGCCCGACTCCAAAGCCTGCTCCACTGATATACTGCCGAGACGCGCCACTGCCCATTCAAAAATGGCGCCAGATGGCGACATTTCGCTACTGCGCATGAGCCGCCCAGCCGAGTTTGTACGATCTTTGCCGAGTCCTGCAGGCTTTGGAACGGCACATGCGCAGTTGCATGGCTGGCCCGCAGCCATCTTTTTTAATGGCACCGGCTGCCCATAACTGACATTCACGGACACCCCGAAAATGGGGTGAAATCAACAGACTAAATTGACGTACGGTTGGCAACACTGCCGGGCCCCACTCGGCTGCGGGCCCCATAGCGCCCGCGTGGGTCGCTATGGCGGTAGTTCCGCCACTGCGCCTACACACCATCGGTTAAAAAAACGATCGTGTCAGAACGCGGTGACGTAAAACACAACGACGTGCTGAAAAAAACGAAGTTCAATGCTTCCAAGCATGCGTCGACTTGATTCTGAGCATGCGTGAATTTTTAACCGATGGTCGTGCCTACTAACGATTGTTTTTTTCCCATCGGTTAGGAATCCATCGGTTAAATTTAAAGCAAGTTGGCTTTTTTTTAACCGATGGTTAAATAACCTATGGGGCCCACACACGATCGGTTTGGACCGATGAAGATCAGACCGTTGTTCTCTGGTTGACCTATCGTGTGTACGAGGCCTAACACGCACCCTAACTTTAAGGCTGCATGCACACCTGAGCGTTTTGTCGCCTGAAGCGCGACGCTCAAATACGCTAGAGGGGAAAAAATACATTATTCTCTATGGAGATGGTTCACATCTCCACGCCAATATGCCTGACGCCGAACGACTGAAGCTCAAACAAGTTCCGGACCCTTTTTTGTCGCAGGTATCGGGCGGTTTGGTCGTTTTTGAGCGTTTCCAATTCCCATAGAAAGTAATGGAAACGCTCGATTCAAGCGTCTAGCGCGACAACGAGCGTTTGCTACGGGCGTTTTGTCGCTTTAATCAATAGAACTTTTCACCCAGGCAGAAGATTAAATAAAACCTACCAACATAGCAACAAGTGATGAAAAAATGATAATTTTTCCTATTGGCTAAAATAAAAAAAGTTGAAGTACAAAAACGTCGGACGACGCTGTATGCAAACGCGCAAATAAGCATGAATACGCGCGCCAAAAAAAACGCCGGAAAAAAACGACTGAACGACCGACACTCAGGTGTGAATGCAGCAAGAGGGAAATTTCAGGAAAAAAATTTTTCACAGCCCCCTGCGTATAACATGCAGGCACCGTTTACCCTCCATTTTCAGGGTAAAAAAGTGAGTGTTATACGCCAATAAATACAGTGGGCCAGATTCACGAAGAAATACGTTGCTCCCCCGCGGCGTAACGTTTCCCATTTACGTTACACAACCGCAGGTTTACAGCGTAAGTGCCTGATTCACAAAGCTCTTACCTGTAAACTTGCGGCGGTGTAACGTAAATGCACTCGCCGCAAGTCCGCCTAATTCAAATGGGGCGGGCACCATTTAAATTAGGCGCGTTCCCGCGCCGAACGTTCTGCGCATGCTCTGTTAGGAAATTTCCCGACGTGCATTGCGCAAAATTACGGCGCCCCAACGTTTTTTTTTTAAATGCGACGTGCGTTACGGCGTTTCGTATTCCCGGACGTCTTACGCAAAAAAAAAAATCGAAATTCGATGCGGGAACGACGGCCATACTTTAACATGGCTGATCTAAAGATAAGCCATGTTAAAGCAGGTGTATCTTTGCGATGGGTAAAAACGACTAGCGACGACATACGGGATTGCGACGAACGCGCGGATCTTCGTGGATCGCCGTAACTAGTCATTTGCATATTCTACGCCGACCGCTATGGAATCGCCACCTAGCGGCCGGCATAGAATTGCATCCTAGGATCCGACGGTGTAAGTCAATTACACCTGTCGGATCTTTCTGAATCAGTCGCATAGTTAGGACGGCGGATCACAGAGATACGACGGCGTATCAGGAGATACGCCGTCGTATCTCTTCTGTGAATCTGGCCCTCTATATTTTTTTTACGTAAGGTTGCCTCCAGGCCAATTTTAGAGAACAATAAGTAGATTCTAATATTTCTTGGGCAGATACTTGCTGTCTCATTGTTGCTTATAACCTAGAGTTGTAAATGCTTGTGCACGTGGCAGTTTACTTTTTAACTAGTATTTTCAAAGCCAAGGTCATTAATGGTGGCCTCCATGACAGGTTTCCTTTAAGTGATCAGACATTCCGTCTGCCTGCTGAGTTTTCTTCGAACTGCTTTGGTTTTTTATCACCTCCCTTTACTCTGTCTCTGTCTTTTGCCGAATGTTCAAGCAGCTCCTTATGAACTGTCTGGAGATCTCCGGCGTACTTCCAATGCAGTGCCTCCCCTAGGCCCTTACAGCAGCGCTCTCAATTATCTTGGAGAGTTCAATTCACATTATGCCTTTATTTTATGACCCTGTCTCACAGCTAAATAATAAAATGAATGCTTCACCTTTCTTGCTCAGGATACAAAAGGTTTTGCCATTTAGATTACGCTGAAACCTGGCAGCCAATAAAGTTAAAAATATAATATCACAACCAGTTAGTGGGGTCGTTTGCAAAAACTACCTGGTCTCCTGCAGGTGCGGAAATAAAATCTGTTCAATGCCTTCTTCTTGTCCTTCTATTTGATAAACATCAAAATGCCTTGGTGGACATACCTGGGAGACCTTTAAAAATATATAAATGTAAACCGCCATACTTGAATAAAGATTTTGGGGTAGATTCACAAAGACTTACGACGGGCGTATCAGTAGACACTGGACCGGATAGACGTGTAGGCAGTTGGGCCTCATTTGTTTACCTTCCACCAAGGAGGGAAGCCTGAAGTAGTGGAAGAACTAAATTAACTTTATGAGACTACTCACATTTCCTTGCTTTGGAATGCCAAAAGGGGGGGGGGGGGGGGTTACCATCAGGGCCCTTTAATAAAAAATATATATAATTTTTAATTGTTATTTTTTATAAAAAATAAATAAAAAAAGGTGGGTTGCCATCCAGGGCCCTGGGGACCTCTGGGCCCTTTAATAAGAAAAAAAAAAAGGGGGGGGGGGTTACCATCCGGGCCCTTTAATAAAAAAAATATATAATTTTTTATTTTTGTTTTTTATAAAAAATAAATAAAAAAAGGTGGGTTGCCATCCAGGGCCCTGGGGACCTCTGGGCCCTTTAATAAGAAAAAAAAAGGGGGGGGGTTACCATCCGGGCCCTTTAATAAAAAAATATATAATTTTTTATTTTTGTTTTTTATAAAAAATAAATAAAAAAAGGTGGGTTGCCATCCAGGGCCCTGGGGACCTCTGGGCCCTTTAATAAAAAAATATATATATAAAAAATATAATAAAAAAAAAAGATTTTTTTTTTTAAAGCAGGGGTTGCCATCCGGGGCCCTGGGGACCTCCGGGGCCCCAGGGGACCTCTAGGCCCTTTATTAAAAAATAAAAAAGGGGGGGTTGCCATTCTGGCCCCTGGGGACCTCCGGGCCCCTTACAGGCAGGGATGGTCTGGCCATTGGGACTACAGGGAGTTTCCCGGTGGGCCGGCTTCAGTGACAGCGGACCGCTGCCCCCCTCCACTTCTCTGTCTCTCCCTTCCCGCAGCACTCACCTCCTCTGCCTCCCCGCATCGCTCAGCTGGGGTGAACAGAGAAGCAGGGAGAGAGGACAGACAGCAAACTCAACAGCTATGGCCTGGGAGTTTCTCACTTCTGCCTAATCTTGTCCCATAAGGGGGGCACCAAACTGATTCTTTGCCCCGGGTGAAATAATGTCTAGCTTCCCCACTGGTACTGCCTATAAGAGTACCAGTACCAGCCGTTCTACTCTAATAAAGTAGAACGGCTAGTGGCTAGTGAAGGGGGAGAGGGGGCTTGGGTGGCCGGGGGGGGGGGGGGGGGGGGGGTTGTGCGGCCGCTGTGGGAGAGACCTGTCAAAGTGGGCCAGTCTGCATGAAGTCCAGGGCCATATTTTTGTCCCAGTCCAGCCCTTCTTACAGGTGTACTGCCTGTACCCCCGTGATGGCGGCCCTGTTCCCAGCATACTGACCAAGCTTTCACTGGCAGCTCTTGGTCATGGATTTTGATCCAGTGCCACCGGGACAGGCTCCAGATCATGTGACTGCTGTGAGAACCCATCACAGCTGTCACATGATACAGAAGCCGCGTCACCTCCTGGGCTTTGAAGCCCAATTAAATGTCAGCTGAGAGTCAGCATTAAGGGGTTAAGCAATACTATACCGTATACCAAATTTCTCGAAAAAGGGATTCAAATATGAACTATAAGCTTTTGTCCTTATTTTTTTTAGAAGTAGCCAATGCCTGATTTCCTTGGCAAACGTTTTTGTGCCGACTGCAGACAGAACCGAGTATGAATCTGCTTCCCTGCTTCCACGCAGGACACTTTACATGCATAATACAAATATCTGCCACTTTACCACTCTATAAGCTAAAATATTCCCCTAATAAGAATGATTTAGTTCTGAGCTAATGGATTATAAGTGAGATGCAATGGTCTTTAAGGCAAATTGAAATACTGGAGCCTTGTTTGGTTTGGCAATTATTTAACGCGTTGCACAGTTTAATGCTCTTGCATGACTGTGTGCAAAGCCCCGGGTTGCAAAGCAGCGCTGTATAATCTTCAGCTTGCTCTCTTTAACGCTCCCCATAGTGAAACTCCAAGACTAACGGCTCCGAAGCTTTGGCACCAGCGAACCCCAGAAGAAGCTTAATTGAAGAGCAATAGGCCATTATGACTCCGTAACAGCCATTTTGCACAAAGCATTAATGGCTATCGCACATTTGTGTCTGAAGTACTTTCACACATCAGAACATTAAAAAGTCTGATGCTAGGTTTCAAATGCCAGACAAATTGAATTCCATTTGAAAAGGTAGTTAATGTATGTTAATTAAATGCCGCTTGATTGAGAGAAAACATCCTCGTTGACATGAAGCCGCTACGAAAGAGATATATCAACACGCCATGTAATTAACTCAAAATTATGTAACTGAAGCGTGATTGCCCTCTTTTTTTCAGTCAATTGTGTCTTTAAGGCCTGTCTAAAAACAGAGTGGATGCAATAACTTAGAGCCATGCTGGGAAGGTTTAACCCATTGTTTTCCTAAATTGGGCAATGTGCTCTTCTAAAGGTATGGAACTTTTTTCTTAGATGCCAACTGTCCTTGATGTTCCGGGTAGGGTTGCCACCTCATCCCTTTAAAACCGAACACATATTAATTACACAGGTTCTGTGGCTAATTAAGGTGGTAATTAGACTCATTTGGTGCCTTATCTGCATTAAATCAGCCACAGAACCTGTGTAATTCATATGTGTTCGGTTTTAAAGGGATGAGGTGGCAACCCTAGTTCCGGGGCAGTCCCACACCCTGGCCCTCTGTCCTGCCAATGCTGTATCCCAGGCCATGTTCCAGTATCACAGAAAACTGGATGTAATATGTCGAAGAATACGTATCGGCCTAAACTGAGGAAATTGAAAAAAAAAAAAAAATTATGATATTTATTAAATCAAAAAATAAAAGATATTGGCCTGGATTCAGAAAGAAGTTACGCTGGCGTATCTATTGATATGCCGCGTAACTTCTAGGATGCGCCGGCGTATCTTTTTTCTGTATTCAGAAAACAAGATACGCCAGAATTTAGCTAAGATCCGACTGGCGTAAGCCTCTTACGCCGTCGTATCTTAGTTGCATATTTACGCTGGCTGCTAGGTGGCGCTTCCGTAGATTTACACAAGGAATATGCAAATTAGGTAGATACGCCGATTCACAAACGTACGTACGCCCGGCGCATTTTTTTACGTCGTTTACGTAAGGCTTTTTCCGGCGTAAAGTTACCCCTCATAAAGCAGGGGTAAGTCATGTTAGGTATGGACGTCGGAAACGTACGAACAGCGTCGTATTTTACATCGTTTGCGCAAAGTCGTCCGTGAATGGGGCTGTACATAAGTTACATTCACGTCGAAAGCATTGACTATTTGCGGCGTAATTGGGAGCATGCGCACTGGGAGACGTTCACGGACAGCGCATGCGCCGTTAGTCAAAAACGTCATTTACGTGGGGTCAGCCTTCATTACCATACAACACGCCCACTGCATGGAAAAATTTGTATTCCGCGGGCTTACGCCGGACCACATGTGCTACGCTGCCTTAACTTAGGGCGCAGGTTCTTTCTGAATACAGAACCTGCCTCACTAAGTTACGGCGGTGTAGCGTATCTGAGATACGCTACACCCGCACAAATTTACGCCGGACTTTCTGAATCCGGCCCTCTGTGTTTTTTTTCAAAATTGTCGCTCTTCTTTTGTTTATAGCACAAAAAATAAATAGAGGTGATCAAATACCACCAAAAGAAAGCTCTATTTGTGGGAAAAAAAGGGCGTTAATTTTGTTTGGGAGCCACGTCACACAACCGCGCAATTGTCTATTCAAAGTGCGACAGCGCTGAAAACGAAAAATTGGTCTGGGCAGGAAGGGGGTGAAAATGCCCTTTATGGAAGTGGTTAAACGTTAAAATGTATTCTTTCCAAAACAATTTTGTTCCAAAAATCGCTGCGCGAATACCATGTGACATAAAAAATTACAACAATCACCATTACAAACAAAAAGTGATAGAAAAGGCCTGGTCTTCAAGTGGAATGCTTCATATATGCCATTTTTGATTTTGCCCACAATCCCACTTTAGGTAGTGCGGGTAGCCCGGTGTTGCTTCCTATTTTTTTTAAATGGAAAACAGAACCCAGGTAGACTGGATACACATATTTAATCATTTCCAATTCTGAATGAAGTGCATCTTTAAGTGCTGGATGAAATATGTTGGGTTTCAAAGTGTTTATGTTTTACAAATGATCTCTGTCTCTAATATTTCATCTCGGTTATTCACTTCTCAGCTACTTAAAATTTATTTGGGAAACACAGCGTAATTCTTTTCCTGGGCTGAGTACAATCAAGTGAGCGCAGCAGATTTAGATATATTTCCTCATTACTGGCTTTACACCTAATCAGCATATACATGAAATTGCTGTCTGCGATTCCTGAGTGTTTGTAAACCCCTGAAATATAATTATACTGAAAAAAGAAGAAATATGCAACAAGCTATAGGAGACGTGAAGAGCAAAACAATGGCCCCAAATGGGCTTAAAGTGGTGTAACGGAATGGCCCGTGATACCCAGAGACATTTGAAGGATGTGGGGTACTCCTGTGTCAGCTTCACCAATGACTCTTATGTCTAGGGTCATCCTATGTCCAATAGGGGCATAGGATGACTGAGAAATGATATCTCGGATTACATTAGATGGGACAGTAATGATAATTCATGTATTGCAGGATATCTTGAAATATTACAGGTGGTTAATTCTGACTGTAACGGAATGACCCGTGACACCCAAAGACTTTGTGAGGATGGAGGATACTCCTGTGTCAGCGTCACTGATAATTCTTGGGTCTGAGTCCACCCTGTGCCGTTTGGGCATGGGGTGGCAAGTGAATCATAATTCATGTATTACATGAGATTTGACATCACTGATAGTTAGTATTGCAGGATTTTGAGATACTGTAGGATGTTGGCCCAACCAGTCAATAGTGACTCATTCTCTGATTAGCCCTGACTAGTGACATGCTAATTGAGTCAGGCTCCTGGAAGACATTTAATTGTGTGATAACACTGTCTAAAACCTATTGATGCTCAGAGGTGTGAATAGGTGTCAAGCTGCATGCGGAGACGAAACATCTGCCTTGGGAACTCAGTGTGTGATGGGTTTGTTTGTTATGCTGTTAATTAAGGAATGTGCAGTGATTAGACATGATAATTATAGGCCGGTGCCGACCTGTCTAGAATGTTTAAGTAATTAGCCTTAGTGTGTGATTAGGGGGGTGGAGATCTCATTGTCCCTTTGAATACTGTCACATGGTTGTACTGTATATAAGACTGAGAAGAAACCATTAAAATTGTCTTCATTTGAAACCAGAGAACACGGAGCAAGTCTCGTTATTCTGGGAAATGGGAGGCCTGCTGGTTTGCCAGTGTGTCAGATGAGCTGTCGTGGGTGGGATGGAAGGTCGTAAACGGTGGTGACCGTTACACTGACCCCAACAGGTCAATAGCAGAGTGACTCATTCATATGGGGACACATAGACTGTTGAGGTGCTAATTAAGTCTACCTGGCTGTAATGATAAAGGCTTAATGTGTTTCCATTCTATTGTCTATTGTGTTAATTAAGTCTGGCTCCTAAAATAGTTCATTGTACTATGCTAATTAACCCTGTATTGTGTGAAAGTTCTATTGATGATAGATATGTGTTGGCAGTCTGAGGGCCAGATTCTTAGAGGAGATACGACGGCGTATCTCCAGATACGCCGTCGTATCTCTGCGTCCGGCCGGTGGTATCTATGCGCCTGATTCTTAGAATCAGTTACGCATAGATATCTATTAGATCCGACCGGCGTAAGTCTCTTACGCCGTCGGATCGTAACTGCATATTTACGCTGGCCGCCAGGGGCGTGTACGCTGATTTACGCGTCAAAATATGTAAATCAGCTAGATACGCGAATTCACGAAAGTACGCCCGACCGACGCAGTACAGTTACGCCGTTTACGTTAGGCTTTTCCCGGCGTATAGTTACCTCTGCTATATAGTGGCGTAAGTGCGGCGTAACAATGTTAAGTATGGCCGTCGTTCCCGCGTCGAAATTTGAAAAAGTTACGTCGTTTGCGTAAGGCGTCCGTGAATGGGGCTGGACGTCATTTACGTTCACGTCGAAACCAATGACGTCCTTGCGGCGTACTTTGGAGCAATGCACACTGGGAAGTTCCACGGACGGCGCATGCGGCGTTCGGGAAAAACGTCAATCACGTCGGGTCAAGTTTTACATAACACACGCCCACCTCTTCACAATTTGAATTAGGCGGGCTTACGCCGGCCTATTTACGCTACGCCGCCGCAACTTTTTTTTGAGAATACGGCACTTGCCTGTAAAAGTTGCGGAGGCGTAACGTAAATAGGATACGTTACGCCCGCGCAAAGTTACGCGATTCTACGTGAATCTAGCCCTGAAAGGTCAGATGTCTGACCTTTCAGGTGTAGTGGATTAGCATGTCAATTAGGTTTACTATAGGAATGTGTTTTGTGTAGCAGGTGAGGATAACTTATCGCAGAGCCATACCTTCTGGGTAATGATTAGTAATTAGCTCATCTGAATGTCATTATCTAACGGAATGTATATTGAATCACCCATTGTGTCATGTTGTGGGTGGAATTGAGTCATTGTCCGGATTTGGTTTCTAACTGTATATAACCAGCTGAGTTTACCATTAAAGTGTTCATTCGTTTTGGAACCAGAGACAGAGCTGTGTGTGTCTCGTTTCTGGGGGAAATCCAATGGGTCCTGTCTGCTGGATTGTGGAGTGTCGGATAAGCTGTCTTGGATTGGTGGAATGGAATATCGTAAACGGTGTTAACCCAAGTGGTATTAAACCCAAAACATTTAATACATTGCAGCTTACCAATTCTTATGCCGCGTACACACGATAATTTTTCGGCATGAAAAAAACCGATGTTTTAAAAAAAAAGTCATTTAAAATTATCGTGTGTGGGCTTCACATCATTTTTCGGGTTCTGAAAATCGTCAATTTTTTTTTTTCGAACATGCTGCATTTTTTAACGACATTTTAAACAATGTCGTTTTTCGGGTTGTAAAAAATGATCGTGTGTGGGCTAAAAACGACGTTAAAAACCTGTGCATGCTCAGAAGCAAGTTATGAGACGGGAGCGCTCTGAATAAAAGCCTGTTTAAGGGATACAGACTTCAGCACCCATGTGAACAAAGCCATAGGGTTACTAAACTACTTTGGAGTTAGATTAAGAACACTGGAGGTTCTGCTCCAGGCTCCTACACCTCAATGTCATCCGGCCACCCACACCGAAGGGTGCTGGCTGGGAAGAGCCTGTCCTGGCTCAGTACACTAGATCAAACAAGCAATAAATGCCCCAAGCGTCGCACACCAAGGAGCCCGGCAATCGCTTAGATAACAGCAGCCTCAGCCCAGCTTCGTCCAGGCAATGCCCCCGACGTGTTACGCCCCACCCACGGGGCTTAGTCATAAAGTTGGCACTTGGGGCATTTCTCTTTTACTTTGGAGTTAGGGTTTGCATTTGTTTGGCATTTAAATTGGTCTTTGCTGTGGACTCATTGACAGTTCATTTCGCCTAATGGTAAATTTCATTGATATAGTCTCAATTTACAGAAATTGTGGTGAAGCAAAAACTCTCATTTTCATTGGCCCGGATTCAGTAAGAATTGCGCATTATTTACGGAGGCGCAGGGCAACGTTTTTGCCCTGCGCCCCCGCAAATTTGCTGCGCTGCCCTTGATTCACGGAGCAGTAGCTCCGTAAATTGCGTGGGCGCGCCGGCAAAATGCCCGGCGCAAGCGTGCGCAATTTAAATGATCCCGTAGGGGGCGGGAATCATTTAAATTAGGGGCGTTCCCACGCCGATCGTAGAGCGCATGCTCCGTCGGGAAACTTTCCCGATGTGCATTGCGGCAAATGACGTCGCAAGGACGTCATTTGCTTCAAATTGAACATGAATGGCGTCCAGCGCCATTCACGATTCACTTACGCAAAATACGTAAAATTCAAATTTTGCGACGCGGGAACGACGGGTATACGTAACATTGGCTGCCCCTGCTAATAGCAGGGGCAGCCTTACGCAAAAACCGCCGTACGGAAACGACGTAAATTGCGTACGCAGGGCTCGGGCAACGTTGTGAATCGGCGTTAGTATGCAATTTGCATACTATACGCTGAGCACAACGGGAACGCCACCTAGCGGCCATCGCAAGAATGCAGCCTAAGATATGCGGGCATAAGAGCCTTATGCCGCGCATTTCTTAGGCTGCAGTCGGCGTAACGAGGTTCCTGAATCAGGAGCATTCGTTACGCCGAGGCAAGTAAGCAATTGCGCTGTGTAACCTATGGTTACACAGGCGCAATTGCTTCTTGAATCCAGGCCATTATTTATAAAACATACAGTAACCGCAAGGAGTGCTCTTATAACATCACGCTCTTTATTGATATCATTTTGACTTTTTTACATATCACTAGCGCAAGATTTTTTTTTTTTTCTCCTGACAAATGCCGAAACAACTAAGCAATCAATTCTGAGCAATAAACAGCCAATTAGACACTTCTTGACACCTCATTTGCTATTCATCCCAATTACGCTGATTATAATAACTTCTTATGGTTTACAAAGTCAAACCAAATCTACTATAATAGACAAGTATGAAGTAAAAACACTCTCGTACACGAAGCAAGATGGCAAATGAACCTGTCAATAGTTAAATTATTAATTATACTAATCACCTCAGTCAAGGTGAGAGCAAAGATAAGGGAGTGTTGATTTTTCTGTTTTTGTTTCCTTGAACTAATAAATATTCATGGATCGGACAGGACATCGGCCCTGGTGACATCACATGATACCTGGTTGACGACCTATAGATGTTGAGTCAATTGTGTGTTGAATGACTCGAAAACAACATAGAGAGAGAATATACGAGCAGCGGAGTACTTGTAATAAAATAAATAATGCATACATTTTGAGCAGGTCTTTCAGAATGCCCCTGGTAAAGATGGCACACATTTAGTACTCATTCTGTACTGTTCATACGTAGAGTCTTAGGTAGATTCACAAAGAGTTAGGCCGGCTTATCTACAGATAAGCCGACCTAACTCTGAATCTAAGCCGGCCTATGTTTAAGTGTATTCTCTAACAGAGATACACTTAAACATATCTAAGATAGGCTGGCTTGCACCATTCTACCTTAGCTTGCAAAGTTTCTTTTGGCCTCTAGATGGCGCTTCCATTGCGGCCGGCCTAGATTATGTAAATGAGGGGATACGCCGATTCCCGACGGTTTACGAGCGTACGCCGGGCCCACACCGTCGAGTTACGTCGTTTCCGTACGCGATAGGCCGCCTAAAGTTATTCCACCTATGAAGTGGAATAACAATGTTAAGTATGGCCGCCGTTCACGCCACGAGGTTCGAATTTTTTACGTCATTTGCGCAAGTCGTCCGCGAATCGGGATTAACGTCGTTTACGTACGCGTCTAAATCAATAGGCCCGTACGGAATACTTAGCCGCAATGCGCACTGGGAAATGTAGTCGCCCAGCGCATGCGCAGTGTCAAAAAACATAAAAAAACGTGAGGTCAAGCCTCATTTCAATACTACACGCCCCCCTCCCAGTCATTTGAATTAGGCGCGCTTACGCCCGCTCGTTTTAGGCTACGCCGCCTAAAATTTGAAGGTAAGTGGTTTGAGAATCACTTCTAACCTAAATAATTTAAGGCGGTGTAGCCTAAAAAGAGTAGGCTAGGCCGTCCTAATTTTAGGCTCCCGTACGTGAATCTACCCCTATGTGTTCAGTGTATTATTGCACCCAGGGCCGCCATCAGGAATTATGGGGCCCCTTACACAGCTTCAGGCATGGGCCCCCTGGAGCAGAGAACGGGAGGGGGGGGGTTGCTGCCGCCTCAAATTGAGAAGCGGGGGGGTGCCACATGAATTGGGGGGTGCCCTGGAGACCTCTGGGCCCCTTACCCAAAATAAATAATAAAAAAAAGGGGAGGTTGCCATCCGGGGCCCTGGGGACCTCTGGGCCCTTTAATAAAAAAAAGATATAAAAAAAAAACATTTATAAAGAAAAGGGGGTTTCCATCCGGGGCCCTGGGGACCTCTGGGCCCTTTAATAAAAAATAAATAAAAACATATATATAAAAAAAAATGGTATAAAAAAAATAATAAAAAAAGGGGGGTTGCCATCCTGGGGCCCTGGGGACCTCAGGGCCCCTTACAAAAAAGGGGGTTGCCATCTGGGCCCCTGGGGACCTCTGGGCCCTTTAATAAAAAATGTAAATAAAAAAAATAAACAAAAAAAAGATATAACAACAATATTTAAAAAAAAAATGTTATAAAAAAAAAAAAGGGGGTTGCCATCCGGGGCCCTGGGGACCTCTGGGCCCTTTAAAAAAAATAAACAAAAAAGATATAACAAAAAAAAAAGGGGGGTTACCATCCAGGGCCCTGGGGACCTCTGGGCCCTTTAAAAAAAAAAAGATATAACAACAAAATTTTAAAAAAAAGTTATAAAAAAAAGGGGGTTGGCATCCGGGGCCCTGGGGACCTCCAGGCCCCTGGGGACCTCTGGGCCCTTTAATAAAAAAATATATATATAAAAAAAAGGGGGTTACCATCCGGGGCCCTGGGGACCTCCGGCCCCTGGGGACCTCTGGGCCCTTTAATAAAAAGAAACAAAAAAAGAAACAAAAAAAATATAACAACAAAATAAAAATAAAAATGTTATAAAAAAAAAGGGGGTTGACACCCGGGGCCCCTGGGGACCTCTGGGCTCTTTAATAAAAAAATATATATATATAAAAAAAAGGGGGTTACCATCCGGGGCCCTGGGGACCTCCGGGCCCTTTAATAAAGAGAAGAAAAAAAAAAGAAACAAAAAAAAGATATAACAACAAAATTAAAAAAAAATGTTATACAAAAAAAAGGGGGTTGGCATCCGGGGCCCTGGGGACCTCTGGGCCCTTTAATAAAAAAATATATATATAAAAAAAAGGGGGTTACCATCCGGGGCCCTGGGGACCTCCGGGCCCTTTAATAAAGAGAAGAAAAAAAAAAGAAACAAAAAAAAGATATAACAACAAAATTAAAAAAAAATGTTATACAAAAAAAAGGGGGTTGACATCCGGGGCCCTGGGGACCTCTGGGCCCTTTAATAAAAAAATATATATATAAAAAAAGGGGGTTACCATCCGGGGCCCTGGGGACCTCCGGGCCCTTTAATAAAGAGAAGAAAAAAAAAAGAAACAAAAAAAAGATATAACAACAAAATTAAAAAAAAATGTTATACAAAAAAAAGGGGGTTGACATCCGGGGCCCTGGGGACCTCTGGGCCCTTTAATAAAAAAAATTAAATAAAAAATATATAAAAAAAAAAAAAAAAAAGGGGGGGGGTTGCCATCCGGAGCCCTGGGGACCTCCGGGCCCCTTACAAGTGTGCTGCCTGTACCCCCCCTGCTGGCGGCCCTGATTGCACCTCTTTCCTTGTCCTGATCTCCCTCTATCAGACCGTGGTACTGCCACCCTCTTCCCTGCAAGGACTGTGATCTGTACCAGCTTTTCAGCCTCACCCCTTCATATCTTCCGAGCCGTGCATTGAACGGATTGTTTTCTGTAAGGCTGACGACGTCTCTCCCATGGCACAGAATCTACGCTCACAGCTCTTGTCCTCCGGGCTCCCTGCCCTCACTTTCAGGTGGCAATTCTTTATACTCCAGACGATGGGCACATTTAGTGCCGTCTGCACCCTCTCACTAATGAGCTCTTCACCGAAGCCATTATGGGACGTCCTTGCAAGGTGATCATTATTATTATCTGGCAGGATTACACATTATGAAATATTCTACCCACTTAACATCTGTTATTTTATCCTAAGCAATAGCCTCTGCCATGAACGGCACTCATTTAAAGGGCGACTCCACCCAAAACAGCTACGTGCAGAATTAAAACTCACATATAGGAACTGTTATGCCGCGTACCCCCCATCGTTTTTCCTCACGTGCAAAAAAACGTAATTTTTCCCGTCGTGATTCCTCTCCAGCCTGACTTGCATACACACTTTCATGCAAAAAAAAACCAAATCGCGGTGACGTGCAACACGTACGACGGCACTATAAAGAGGAAGTTCCTTTCAAATGGCGCCACCTTGTGGGCTGCTTTTGCTGATCCTCGTGTTAGTAAAAGTTAGGTGAGAGACGATTCGCGCTTTTCAGTTTTCACGCTTTTCAGTCCGTTACAGCGCAACGAATGTGATAGCTCCATTCTGAACGCTAGTTTTACCAGAACGAAGCACTCCCGTCTCATACTTGATTCTGAGCATGCGCATTTTTTTTTCCCCTTGGAAAAGCATACATACGACCGTTTTTCGCGAAAAAAGAAAAAGGCTGGCGGGAAACACGACGAGAAAAAAGAGAGATGGTTTAAAAAAAAATTGCGGGCAGTATTTTCATTGAAAAAACTGCTAGGGAGCATACAGGGGCGGACTGACAACTCATGGGGCCCCAGGGCAATAGAAGATTATGGGGCCCCTGGGCTTACAGATGGCCACCACGCCAGGAGGCAGTGTAGCTAAAATGTCAGGATTTTCACATCAAAAGCATGTCGGTTTTGGACATATCAGGTACAGATGTAAAAAAAACATAGATTTTTACATACTGTCCCTGGTTTTACTGAGCCTGGCAACCCTGATGGGGCCCCCTAGTGGCATAGGGCCCTCGGGCAGTGCCCGAGTGACTCAATGGTCAGTCCGCCCCTGGGAGAATACACACGACCGGTTTTCACGACCGATATACAAAATGGCAGTTTTCTCGTCGTGAAAAAAACAGTCGTGTGCACAAGGCATTTGACCTAGAAATATACGTATGAAGCAATGCATGTTTTTATAATTCACCTGTACTTACTGTGCTTAACCCTTTTGCTGCCAGAGCCCTTGTTGGGTTTTTGTACACGTTTAACCACTTAAGGACCGCCTCCTGCACATTTACGTCGGCAGAATGGCACGGCTGGGCACAAGCACGTACATGTACGTCCCCTTTAAGTGCCCAGCCCTGGGTCGCGGGCGCGCGCCCGCAGCGAGCGCCCGCGACCCGGTCCGAAGCTCCGTGACCACAGCCGCGGGACCCGTGGACCCGATCGCCGCTGGAGTCCCGCGATCGGTCCCCGCAGCTGAAGAACAGGGAGAGGTGTGTGTAAACACAGCTTCCCCGTTCTTCACTGTGGCGCTGTCATTGATTGTGTGTTCCCTAATATAGGGAAACACGATCGATGACGTCACACGTCCAGCCCCGCCCCGCCCCCTACAGTTAGAAACACATATGAGGTCACACTTAACCCCTTCAGAGCCCCCTAGTGGTTAACTCCCAAACTGCAATTGTCATTTTCACAGTAATCAGTGCATTTTTATAGCATTTTTTGCTGTGAAAATGACAATTGTCCCAAAAATGTGTCAAAATTGTCCGAAGTGTCTGCTATAATGTCGCGGTCATGAAAAAAAATCGCTGATCGCCGTCATTAGTAGTAAAAAAATAATAATTAATAAAAATGCAATAAAACTATCCCCTATTTTGTAAACACTATGGGCCAGATTCACAGAATAAGTACGCCGGAGTATGTGCTGATACTCCGGCGTACTTTCAAATTTGCCACGTCGTATCTTTATTTGTAATTCACAACGGCATTTGGCTAAGATCCGACAGGCTTATGGCTTCGTACGCCTTTGGATCTTAGGATGCAATACTTCGCCCGCCGCTGGGTGGAGATTGCGTCGTTTTCTGCGTCGGGTATGCTAATTAGCTGTTTACGGCGATCCACGAAGGTACGAGCGTTCGTTACGTCGTCGCTAGTCGGCTTTTCGCGTCGCAAAGTTACGGCTGCTATTGAGGTGGTGTAACAATAGACAGCCCATGTTAAAGTATGGCCGTCGTTCCCGCGTCGAATTTCAAATTTTTTTTTTTTTGCGTAAGTCGTCCGGGAATACAAAAGTACGTTACGCACGTCGCCATTCAAAACATTACTTCGGGGCGACGTCATTTCGCACGGCGGGAAATTTCAAAACGGAGCATGCGCAAGTACGTTCGGTGCGGGAACGCGCCTAATTTTAATGGTCCCCGCTCCATTTGAATTAGGCAGGCTTGCGCCGGACGGCTTTACATTACTCCGCCGCAAGTTTACACGCAAGTGCTTTGTGAATCAAGCACTTACGAGGAAAACTTGCGGCGGAGTAACGTAAAGGACATACGTTACGCCGCCGCAATTCTTTATGAATCTGGCCCTATAAATTTTGCGCAAACCAATCAATAAACGCTTATTGCAATTTTTTTTACCAAAAATATGTAGAAGAATTCGTATCGGCCTAAACTGAGGAAAAAAATATGTTTTTTTATATATTTTTGGGGGATATTTATTATAGCAAAAAGTTAAAAAATACTGTATTGCATTTTTTTTTCAAAATTGTCGCTCTATTTTTATTTATAGCGCAAAAAAATAAAACCGCAGAGGTGATCAAATACCACCAAATGAAAGCTCTATTTGTGGGAAAAAAAGGACGCCAATTTTGTTTGGGAGCCACATCGCACGCCCGCGCAATTGTCAGTTAAAGCGATGCAGTGACGAATCGCAAAAAGTGCTCTGGTCTTTGACCAGCAATATGGTCCGGGGCTGAAGTGGTTAAGTTCTGCCCTTAGATCCACTTTAATGTATCGTGACTTGTAGATATAGGCCCAGATTCTCAAAGGGCTTACAACGGCGCAACGCCATTTGCGCCGTCGTAAGTCCTAATCTGGGCCGTCGTATCTATGCGACTGATTTTTAGAATCAGTTACGCATAGATATCCATTAGATCTGACAGGCGTAAGGCACTTTTAAGCTGTCAGATCTTAAATGCAATTTTATTTTCCACCGCTAGGTGTCGCCTCCGTCGTTTTCCCCGTCGTCTATGCAAATTAGCTATTTACGCGAAATTCCCGAACGTACGCGTGGTCGACGCAGTGAAGTTACGACGTTTCCGTTTCTTTTGCAAAGCGTAAAGTTGCCCCTGCTATATGAGGGGCAACCAATGTTAAGTATGGCCGTCGTTCCCGCGTTGAAATTTAAAAATTTACTTTGTTTGCGTAAGTCGTCCGTGAATGGCGCTGGACACCATTTACGTTAACGTCGAAACCAATGACATCCTTGCAACGTCATTTAGCGCAATGCACGTCGGGAAATTTTAGGGACGGCGAGCTACGAGAATCTGCCCCATAGTAATTTCCTTGAGACCGGAAACTTATTTCAAGGGTTCCTCTGTGTTGAAAAGGTTGGGGAAGGCAGTACGATCGACGCGGGAACGCGCCCAATTTAAATGATCCACGCCCCCTACCCAGATCATTTGAATTAGGCGGGCTTGCGCCGGAGGATTTACGCTACGCCGCCGCAACTTTACAGGCAAGTGCTTTTCTGAATCAAGCACTTGCCCGTAAAACTTGCGGCTGCGTAACGTAAATGAGATACGTTACGCCGCCGCAGAGATGTGGCGAGCTACGAGAATCTGCCCCATAGTAATTTCATTGAGACCGGAAACTTATTTCAAGGGTTCCTCTGTGTTGAAAAGGTTGGGGAAGGCTGGGCTTTGGAGATGAAAATATAACCAAATCAGAGGGGATAACAAGATCTCGGAGCTTTGCGACTAAAAGGTCTGTTTTAATATCTTCAAGAAGAAGCAAAAATTTGGTTTATTTTTTTTACTCCGGGAAAAATTGACCAAGGAGCTGGAAACGCAGTCCCCGCCCGGGAATCGGCCGCCCGTAAGCCTTGGTGACAAGTCGCTGATATAATATATTTAGACTTTAATTCACAAGCAGCCTTCTTTCTGGTTTCAGGGAAACCCAAGAGTGTCAGAGCCACTTACCTGCCACGGGGCATAAATTCTGACAAAATGACAGATTTTAGCCTGTAATATTTTATTCAAGGGAGAGAAAAAAGGGCTTTGGGGTTTTAAATATTTCATGATCTCTTAAAAAATGTGCTTTTCCTTTCCTATGAATCTTTTAAGCTAGACCCTGCTATTTAAGCTCACACTCTGCTGAAAATGTATGTTTATCGCATGACGTTTGTTTAGTTTGCCCCTGAAATATAACATGCTTTAAAATTCTCTTGTTAAAATGCATTTACGGTATATAAAGCGTTTCTGAACCCAACAATAAAAATTTAATATATTGCAGTGTGACGGAACCGCTTGGCACCCCGATTAGGCGCTTCCTTCCGCCAAAAAACGCTCCCTGCCCTCCAAATCGTTCCAAGCAGACCGAGAGCTAATACCAGCCCTTTTTTAGCCCAAACATCGTACACAGACAAAATGTGAGTTAAACTCCAAAGGAATGACTGTTTATTGAAACTCAGACACATACTTTATACCCCACAGGAGGACATTCCCCTCCTGATCATATTACCCTAACAATACAAACTGTAAACAGGAATATACCATATTTGCCGGCGTATAAGACGACTGGGCGTATAAGACGACCCCCTATTTTTCCAGGAAAAATTTTGGTTTTGGAATATACTCGCCGTATAAGACTAACCCCTTCCTACTAGTCTGTCTGGAAGCTGAGGGGTAGCCAGAACAACCGCTGACAGAAACAGGCTTTTTTCAAATCTCACTGTGCCATTACGTTACATGCCTCAATGTGCCATTACATTACATGCCTCACTGTGCCATTACATTACATGCCCCACTGTGCCATTCCATTACATGCCCCACTGTGCCATTCCATTACATGCCCCACTGTGCCATTCCATGCCTCCACTGTGCCATTCCATGCCTCCACTGTGCCATCACATGCCTCCACTGTCCATCACATGCCTCCACTGTCCATCACATGCATCTACTGTGCCGGCCAAGATGATCTCCCTACCTTATTTTTTTGCTGCGGACATCCATGTTTCAGGCTGCAGGCATCCATGATTAGAGTTGAGCGAACCCGAACTGTAAAGTTCGGGTTCGGTACGGACTTTGGGTTTTTCCCGAACCCGAATAATTGCTGAAAGTTCGGGTTCGGAGTTCGGGGAAAAAAAATGCGCGGAGGTCCCCCCAAATTCAATAACCAGACCCTTTAGGTCTGGTATGGATATTAAGGGGAACCCCGCCGTCAATTAAAAAAAAAATGACGTGGGGTTCCCCCTAAATATCCATAACCAGACCCTTCAGGTCTGGTGTGGATTTTAAGGGGAACTCCACCCCAAATTAAAAAAAAAATGGCGTGGAGTTCCCCCTAAAATCCACACCAGACCCCTTATCCGAGCACGTTGACCTGGCTGGCCGCAGAAAAGAGGGGGGGACAGAGTGCGACCCCCCCCTCTCCTGAACCGCACCAGGCCACATGCCCTCAACATTGAGAGGGTGCTTTGGGGTGTTGAGGGCATGTGGCCTGGTGCGGTTCAGGAGAGGGGGGGCGCACTCTGTCCCCCCCTCTTTTCTGCGGCCGGCCAGGTCAATGTGCTCGGATAAGGGGTCTGGTGTGGATTTTAGGGGGAACTCCATGCCATTTTTTTTTTACATTTGGGGTGGAGTTCCCCTTAAAATTCACACCAGACCTGAAGGGTCTGGTTATGGATATTTAAGGGGAACCCCACGTCATTTTTTTTTTAAAATTGACGGCGGGGTTCCCCTTAATATCCATACCAGACCTAAAGGGTCTATTATTGAATTTGGGGGGACCTCCGCGCATTTTTTGTTTAACTAAAAGTCCGTGTCCCATTGACTTCAATGGGGTTCGGAGTTCGGGTTCGGGTTCCCGAACCCAAACTTTTTTTTTAAAGTTCGGGTTCGGGTCCGAACCCAAACATCCAGGTGT
Organism: Rana temporaria; assembly: GCF_905171775.1. Taxonomy (NCBI): domain Eukaryota; kingdom Metazoa; phylum Chordata; class Amphibia; order Anura; family Ranidae; genus Rana; species Rana temporaria. The sequence goes on along the minus strand of NC_053499.1, from coordinate 16,739,810 downwards.
CCGCTCAACTCTATCCATGATTCAAAAGCCGTGCCTCCTCCTCAGACTGTTCCGTGATAGGCGGAACACTAATTTTCCCAGCGGGGCCTCTGTTCAGTGTACCGCCTATCACGAACGTCCTCTCGTCCGAGGATGAGAAGGCATCCGTGATAGGCAGAACACTGAACAGAGGTCCTGCTGGGAAAATTAGTGTTCCGCCTATCACGGAACAGTCTGAGGAGGAGGCGCGGCTTTTAAATCATGGATGCCTGCAGCCTGAAACATGGATGTCCGCAGCCTGACAGAGACAGATCTGGTGTATAAGACGACCCCCGACTTTGGATGAATTTTTGTTGCATCCAAAAAGTCGTCTTATACGCCGGCAAATACGGTAGCTAACAATGATCTTAACCACTTGCCTACTGGGCATCTAAACCACCATTCCTGCCCAGGCCAATTTTCAGCTTTCAGGGCTGTCAAATTTTGAATGACAATTGCGCCGTCATGCTACACTGTACCCAAATTAAATTTTTATAATTTTTTTCACACAAATAGAGCTTTCTTTTGGTGGTATTTAATCATTACTAGGGTTTTTATTTGTTGCTAAACAAATAAAAAAAGACCAAAAAAATGTTTTTTCATAGTTTGTTATAAAATTTTGCAAACAAATAATTCTTCTCCTTCTTTGATGTGCGCTGATAAGGCTGCAATGATGGGCACTGATAGGCTGTACTGATAGGCACTGATGAGGTGGCACTGGTCAGCACTGATGGGGCGGTACTGGTAGTTACTGATAGGTGGCACTGATGGGTAGCACTGAGGGGCACTGATGGGCGACACTGAAGGGCACTGATAGGTGGCACTGAATGGCACTATAGGTGGCACTGATAGGTAGGACTGATAGGTGGCACTGGTGGGCACTGATAGGCAGCACTGGTTTTCACTGGTAGGTGGCACTAGTAGGCACTGGTGGGCGCAAATGAGGTGGCAGTGGCTCTAGCTGTTCAGGACCGATATCCCTCTGGCAGTAGCCGATGATCAGCTTTCTTATTTTTTCTCCTTACTGATTACCAGCTCTATTTACATCACGTGGTCATTGGCTGACAGCTAATCACATAGTAAGGGGTCGGGATCTATGATCAGCCGAGTCTCGTAAACTCAAAATGTTACAGCTCCGAAAGCTGAAAATTGGCATGGGCAGGAAGGGGGTGAAAATGCCCAGTAATGAAGTGGTTAAAATTGGTGGAGCTTGGCGGGTGTCTCGGCCCACACAGCTGTGTCATTCATTCATAGAGATCTGTGAATGAATAAACTGCAAGGCCCATCGTCCACCGCAGCAGATGGGCTTGTAGTTCTTAACCACCTGACCTCCGGGAAGATTTACCCCCTCTTCCTGACCAGGCCATTTTTGCGATACAGCACTGCGTTACTTTAACTGACAATTGCACGGTTGTGCGACGCTGTACCCAAATAAAATGTATGTCATTTTTTCCCACAAATAGAGCTTTCTTTTATTTTTTTGCGCTGTAAACAAAAAAAAACTGACAATTAAAAAATAAAAATAAATGATTTCTGCTATAAAACATATCCAATATTTATTTATTTTTATCGAATTTCTTCAACAATTTAGGCCAATAATTATTCTGCTGCAAGTTTTTGGTAAAAAAATAAATCCCAATAAGCATATATTGATTGGTTTGCGCAAAAGTTATAGCGTCTACAAACTATGGGATATTTTAATTTATTTGTTACTAGTAATGGCGCCGATCAGCGACTTATAGTGGGACTGCGATAGTGCGGCGGACATTCTGCCACTAACTGACACTTTTGTCACCTTGTGGGAACCAGTGACACTAATACAGTGATCTGAATACAAATTTTATTTGGGTACAGTGTTGTATGACCGTGCATTCAAAATGTGAGGCCCCGTACTCACGACCAAACATGTCTGCTGAAACTGGTCCGCAGACCAGTTTCAGCAGACATGTTTGGCCGTGTGTTGGCCCGAGCGGACCATTTTGGGACGGATCGGACAGGTTTCCAGCGGACAACTGTTTCCCGGACTTGTTTTAAAACAGTCCGCTGGAAACCTGTCCGCCCGGACATGTACGGTCGTCTGTACAGACCTACCGTACATGTCCTGCCGCCCGCATCCCTCGCATGCGTCGAATGACTTCGACGCATGCGTGGAAGCATTTTTAAGGCGGCCCGCCCACGTCGCCGCGTCATTGTCGCGGCGACACCGCGTCATCGACGCGGCGACACCGCGGACACGCCCCGCGTAATGTTTACGCGCGGGCTTCTGTTCGATGGTGTGTATAGCCATCGAACAGAAGTCCCCGGGCAGTCCCCGGCCAGACATGTCCGATGGAAACGGTCTGCAGACCGTTTTCATCGGACATGTCCTGCCGTGAGTACTCGGCCTTAGAGTGCTGAAAGCTGAAAATTGGCCTGGGCAGAAAGGGAATGAAAGTGTCCGGTATTGAAGTGGTTAATAATATAATAAAAAGCGTTCACATCAAACATTTTTATACAGATAATGCCTAAATAAAAAGCTAGATGTTTTCTGCTTTCTGGAGCTACAACTCTAATTTTGTTTTCACAGCCCCCTGAGTTGACTTTCTCCATTAATTTCATGGTTTTTTTTTTTCAATTTTCCTAGTGGGCCCGTGTTGGGAGTAGGGCTGTCAGTTGACGTGTCCCGACCCATTTAATCGTTATGAACTTTTAGTTCTCCGCTGGCAGGCTTGACATTTTGGGCAATTTTTTTTTCCACTCACTTAAGCATTTTCCTCTCAACCCCTGTCATCTTCGGGGTGACCTTAGCAGCAAGCCAAATTGCCGTACCTCCGAAATACTGATAATATCAACAGTATCTTCTTAGAGGCAACATCTCTCAAAGAAATCCCAGACACAAAATAAATACACACATAATATCCATCATTCAAAGGAATGTACAGTGGTTTTATCAATATGTTTTTTTGTTTACTATGGTCAGAACTAGACAATAAAAACTATTTTTGGTAGTCAAGTGAGTATAAAATAGTAATTGCATTTTTTAAGTCTTTTGGTTTCAGAGCACAATAGCTTAAGCTGAAATTTCATGCACCATTGAATAACCTGTAAGCCACCCCCCTCCTTACCCTCTCTGTTCAGAAGGGCTGTAGAGAGTGATAGTCTAAAGCAGTGGTTCTCATCCTGGGGGTCGGGACCCCCTCGGGAGTCGAATTACAATTTGCCAGGGGTCACCGAAACCTGTGCTGTTCCAGAAGCCTGCACCGCTTCCAGCCTTTTTGCGGCCGCCCATCAGGGCTGTACCTGGAGCCCACAGCTGCCCACTCAGGCCTCGTACAGACGGGCAAACATGTACGATGAAAACGGTCTGCCGGACCGTTTTCAGCGTACATGTCTGCCCGGAGATTTCTGTATGATAGCTGTACACACCATCATACAGAAATCCGCGCGTACTCGATACGCGGCGACGAGGCCGCGCCGTCGCCGCGACGATGACGCGGCGACGTGCGCGGCCCTGGCAGTTCAATGCTTCCACGCATGCGTCAAAGTCATTCGACGCATGCGAGGGATGGTGGCCGCTCTGACATGTACGGTAGGTCTGTACAGACGACCGAACATGTCCGACGGACAGGATTCCAGCAGGCATGTTTCTAAACATGTTTAGAAATATTTGCCCGCTCGAAAAAGGCCCGGCGGGCAAATGTACGCTGGAATCCTGTCCGCTCGGCTGTACAGACGACCGAACATGTCTGCTGAAACTGGTCCGCGGACCAGTTTCAGCAGACATGTTCGGTCGTCTGTACGGGGCCTTAGCCTCTTCACAGCTGCCCATTCAGTTCACGGCATTGCTGGGGGGCAGAGACTAGAGGTCAGCTGACTGGTGAGGAATGTGAAGTGGGAGGGGCTGGGGGAGACCCCATCTTCTGATTTCAGCATAGGTGTCGCTGCTAAGAGACACCACAGGGCTGGAGACACAGTGAAGCCGGAGACACAGTGAGTAACACTACCTGTAATTAGAGTTGCCAATAAAAGTCCCCACTACAGTTCTCAGAACAGCAGATGACCTTCATCAAAAGCACCTAAGTTGGCTGATCAGAACTCCCTTCGCAGCACTGCCACTCATCCCCCTCCCCCCAACCAAGGAGCAAGAGAAGGAATAAATAGAGAATACATGGAAGGGAGAGGAAAAGAGGGGGAGGAACAAAAAAAAAAGGGAAAGAATAAGAGAACAAGAAAGAAGGCTAGAGAGATGGATGGAGGGAAAAAAACAAGACTCTAGGATAGAGAGAGATAAAAGGGGAAAAAAAGGAGAACAAAGAGTGGTACATCCTAAAATGTACCATAAGGGGTTTTAATACTCTACGAGTGGAAGGGACTCGGGGAGAACTAAAATGTCAATGGATTAGGGGCGCAAACTAATTGTGTTGCCTTGGGTGCTGACAAACCACGCTACAATTTTTTTTTACTGTTAGGGGTCCCCACAACTTGGGAAATGTTATCAAGGGGTCACGGCACTAGAAAGGTTGAGAACCACTGGTCTAAAGCAATGGTCTCCAAACTGTGGCTCAGGGCCAAATTGGGCCCTATGCTTGCCTCTGTCAAGCCCTTAGGGCAGTATTCTCTCTACAACTGACACCAATGATGGGGGACCATTCCTCCTACTGAGACCAATGATGGGGCGCTATTCCTCCTACTATATATACATATAACTTGGATGGGGATTAGGAAAATTATGGGACGCCCACTTGAATTCAAAGAATTTCTCCTATACACAGTCAATATACACTCCTCACTTCCTTCAGCCTAAATGCTTGCATAATTCCAGCTGGCACACTGTTGTAGGTCTGACAAAGCACTCAGTCAGATTTGTAGAAAAAGCCTGTTATAGGCAGGAACCCGAGGCCCCTGTAGCAAAATTGTAATGGTCAGCTTTATGACCCCTGTGGTTACTGATCCCACTGATACCCACTGATACCTCTTCAGGCTGCAGCTTTCCCCTTTCACTGGCCCTCCTGGCTACTTCTACACAGTCCTCCCAGACTGATCACTCACCCAGACCACCAAGCTGAATTCTCAGGAGACCACCTGGACATGCTGACCTACTCCTGCTGTCCTTTCCATGCTCCTGTGCCTCCAGGAAGGATTTGTAGAGGGTCCCTGCAGCACCTGAGCCCCAGGTTCGAGGTCACCCCCCAGACTAGGAGGCATCCTCCTCACCACTCCTTCTCCATCTTCCCTCCGACTACCCTGCTGGCATGACTCACGAGTATTTATGAGGTGCCCGCTCCCTGCCAGCCCATTTTGTTGAGAATTGGCTGGGGCCCTCATCAATGCTCCAAGCAGCTCCTCCTAGACTCCACCCTCTACTTCTCGAAGCTTCTCCAAGGTTCCAGAAAGCAGGGGGAGTCACCAAAGATACTATTTGCTGAGTCATCCACCCTCCCTGAGTCACTCAACCCTGACCAAGATTCAACCCAGATCCAGGAAAACCCACATTTACCTAACCTACAACTAACTATGTACGTCTAATCTAGCACACTAGAGGGTGCTACACAATGATGGGGCACTATTCCTCCCACTGAAACGCAAACAACCAACCCCCCCCACACGGGAGTACTGTCGGTCAGACTTTAAAGCCCCTCACTTACCCCATCTAGGTAGCAGACGGGCAACGTGTCCTACGAGCGACAGTGGCTTCCATTGCGTCTCCTCCTCCTTTGGATCACAGCGGCTTCCGCCATGCGTCTCCTCCTCCTTGGCATCCACAATGATTGCCTGTTCTTTCAGCCAATCAGGTGACGGGTCTCAGACCCTCTTCCTGATTGACCAGGAGGAGAATCCGTGTGAAAATAGCAAATATTCATTCGCTAATGTCACACAACTGGGTGGGCTCGGAGCGCAGTGCTCTGCATCTGGAGCCCACCCTATTTTGAAGCCTTTTAGAGCTTCAACCCCCCCCCTCCATTGGATCCCATGCATTTGGCACCATCTAGATTAGGGGGCCGGACACATGCATAGGAGGGTGGCACCCGTGCGCCCCCAATGGACGAGCCGCCACTGAGATACAGCAAATATGAATGCCATGGTAATGATCCCTCATTATTTTATACTGTTCACATTCTCAATTACATAATATAGAAACCCCCTTCATGGAGAAAAATATGTATACAATAAAATTGTTGGAACTAAAATATCCCAAAAATATATTTTTTTGATTTCTAGTAACTTGAAATGTAGGAATAAAAGTCTAGTCATTCAAATATGATGTAACAAATGCAAAACAGTACAAAAAAATCCAATTAAAAAAATGAAATATAAAAAGAAAACCATTCATCTTGCAGTGTGTTTTGTATCTCTTCATGTAACACAGTAAGCCGCAATTAAAAAGAATACAATGCCTATGACGCTCGCCTTTTTGATTAATAATAAAATCATGAAAAACATTCATGTGTTACATTATAACATCACAATATGAATTTTCGTTATTCAGCGAATGAATGAAAAATCACAAATGAACCACGGGCATATGTAACAGCCCTTGAAATTCCAGCTTGTACATCAATTTAGCAAGTCTGGAACATTCATTTTCCGAATGATGGGGACAGGTCACCCCATGCTAGAGTATGCAAACTAATCTAGTTAGTTTTGTGGGGGTAAACATACGGCAAAGGCAGAGAAGTTCCCCTAGAGGGACAAGACTGCTGTCACTACATGACAAGTTACATTACAAGCCTTTAATACATTCTAGTATATGAGTGACCTTTTAGAGAATTGTAGTTATTAGCTAACAATATCCACTCATCTATTACCTGCCTCACCGCCAAATTCCAATGCCTTACAAAAAAAAAAAAATCAGATGTAGAGAGGCTCGCCTTAGAAATAGAGAAAAATGATTTAACTAGTAAAAAGGCCTTGGGCACTGCAACCTAATTCAATTTTTTTTCTCATTACGTGGCTGAGGTTGTAACCAGATGAGGCAGGCAGCTAAGAGACTCGAATGAGTTTATGTCTTAAAGCCAAGCTAGCTACAGAAGTGGGTTCCTATTGGGCCTTTGTGATAGTTTATTAATGTGACCATACTAGCTTTTGGGAAAACAGCAGGGCAGACGATCGACTAAAGAATTCAAGACTTTGATTCTCAGGGAAAATGTGTTAGCAACATTCTAGATACTAATTACCAATATGCATGATTTCGAGTGGGCTGGTTGTATTTTGGCTGTTTTCACCCCCCCCCCCTGCCTATTTTATTTGAAACCAACCCCTACTTACCTGATAGTAAGTCCATCCACCCAGTGGATCCAACATTGCCCAGCTGAGACCCTCTCCTCTCCTTTTCTGCCAATACTTGATCCCGCACCGCCATGTTTTGATGTGACGTCATCAAGCGGCTGTGTTGGGTTCAATGATGCGCCACTAGGCTCTACTCTTCTGCCAATGCTTGATCCTGCACCACCATGTTTTGATGTGAAGTCATAAAGAGGCTGTGTTGGGTCCTCCCAATGATGTGCCACTAGGCTCATCCCCTCCTCCTTTACTTAATGAAATATGTGACGCTCTACACATTTCCTATACTCACCCATGCAACTTTGATTCTCGGTGAAAATGTGCTAGCAACATTCTAGATACTAATTACCAATATGCATGATTTCGAGTGGGCTGGTTGTATTTTGGCTGTTTTTTAAACTGGGTTTTCACCCCCCCCCGCCTATTTTATTTGTAACCGACCCCTACTTACCTGGTGGTAAGTCAACCCACCTAGTGGATCCAGCATTGCCCAGCTGAAACCCTCTCCTCTTTTGCCAATACTTGATCCCGCGCCACCATGTTTTGATGTGACGTTATCAAGAGGCTGTGTTGGGTTCAGTCGGCACACCTCCCAATGATGCGCCGCGAGGCTCATCCCCTCCTCCTTTAATGAATGAAAGGCTTTGCCTCCTGAGATATGTGTCGTGCATATCCCAGGAGGAAAATAGAGGATAGTGCATTCACCTATGAGAATGACATGCAAGGGGGGGCAGTGCCAGACAATTGTGATTCTCCCATCTATTTTATTTTACACCCCTACTTACCTTGTGGCAACGGACCCAGCATTGCCCAGCTGAGACCCTCTCCTCTTCGACCAATGCTTAGTCCCACGCCGCCATGTTTTTGTCGTTATCAAGAGGCTGTTCTGGGTTCAGTCAGCATGCATCCCTGTGGCACACATCAAGGCTCATCCTCTCCTCCTTTACTGAATAAAAGACTTTCACCTATGAGAATGACATGCAAGGGAGGGCAGTGCCAGACAATTGTGATCCTCTCGTCCATTTTATTTTACACCCCTCCTTACCTGGTGGTAAGCTCTACACATTTCATATACTCACCCACCCATTGGATCCAGCATTGCCCTGCTGAGACCCTCTCCTCTTCTGCCAACGCTTGATCCAGCACCGCCAGGTTTTGATGTGACATCATCAAGAGGCTGTGTTCGGTTCAGTTAGCACGCATCCCAATGATGCACCATTCACGGACGCAAGCGGGAGGGGATTATCATGGGAGGAGTGTAGAGACTGAGCTGCCTGCTGCAACCAAGAAGAGCCAGCCGAAGAGGAACCAACAACTCCATTACAAGTTCAGAGACAGCAGCACAGTCACTCAGTCAGTGTATAGTATCTATCGCAAGTAAGAAAGCACTAAGCTAAATTAAGCTGATGCCATCTGACGATCTGTCTGTGATTTTTTTAATATGCAGCATGGCGGGGGGAGGGGGGTAAATGCACTGCTACTGGTCATAGTAACTGATGTATTAATGTACTGCACTGGTCACAGTCACTGATAAATGAATTTACTGGTCACGGTTACAGATGAATGAATTTACTGGTCACAGATGAATGAATTTACTGGTCACGGTCACAGATGAATTAATTCACTGGTCACGATCACTGATGAATGCATTTACTGGTCACTGATGAAGTGCCATCTCATCACTATCATCCCTCTGACCAGCTATCCACCTCCACCAGAGTGCCATTATCTCCTCTCTGTTTAATGGGAATGCATAAGCAGCTTGATCAACTGCTATTTTCTATACTTGCTGAAAATGTTCTAAGCCTTAAAAAAGGAGAAAACTAACGGAGCCATGTAATATCTTACATTTTTTGTTATGGATTTAAAGCAGAACTTCCCCCTAGTACCTAGTTGTAGCAGGTAGTGCTGGTAGACAGCATGTATTGGGTTCTGTGTCTTGGTACAGTTGTGTACACCAGGGTGCTGGTTGGGTTATCTTACCTAGCACAGTTGTGTAGGGACTGCCCTGTCATCTGCCTGCTCAGCAGGGATTAACGGAGCAATCCCCGCTGAGCAAGCGGGTGTTAAAGGTACGGATCCTCACGGGATCCGTACATGTGAAAAGGCCCTAATTGAACAGGCTGAAGTTAGAAGCTGATTGGCTACCATGCACAGCTGCACCAGATTTTGCACTCTCCAGTTTTAGTGAGTCAACCCCACGTTTGTTGGGTTCTGTTAATTAGTTGCGTTTTGTACACTAGAGTGCTTGTGGCAGCATGCGTTTACAGCATGGGATTGCCCAGCTGACTCGGCAGCAAGTCTTAGACCTCAGGGGGGCTCTCAGCTTTAACTCCAAGCTCCAGAGTTGACCTCCCGAAAAGCATCCAAAGCCAATTAAGGGGCTAATGTAAATCTTTCATAAGTCAGCATGCAACATTTAACTTTAAAACTGAATTCTCAAAGTCTGGCATCAGCCAAGCCACGGCAGGTCCTCTTTCCATCCCCCAGATGGATCTTTATAAACTGTCAGTGGTATCATTCTTTTAATTGAAGATTTTCTTCTATGCAGACAGTGAAATCTCTCCATTGCTGAGAATGCAGTTTCATTCCTCAAGGGCGATATATTAATCAAGGTCGAATCATGGAGATGAATGCGACAAATGTAATTTGTTGAAGCCCAAATTCATCAAGGTGTTTTCAATTAAAAGTTAACATCTATTTGGGAAGGACTCCCGAACAGGCGCCACATGGTGGCTGGTATATAATTTTTTTATATATTTTAAGCTGATCATGCTCACTCTGATAATTGTCACATCTCAGATTATATTAGTGGCTCTGCAGGCACGAGTGAGCCGAGGTTAATTTGAGTTCACTGAGCGGTTTAGTGTGATCTGTACAACTATCACGCTCTAAGACGACGATAATGTTGAGTTTGCTTTGCAGCCAATCAGTTTTTTGGATTTCCCTTTCTTTCTTTTTTTAGACAGTGGGCTCTTCCTCCTGATTGGCTGAGACACAGCAGCCGCCCCATTGGCTCCCATTGCTGTCAATCAAAGTCACTTAGCCAATGAGGAGAGACGGAGGCGAACCATAGCTCTGTGTCTGAATGGGCACACAGAGCTGCTGCTCGGCTTCTGTGCCCCCATTACAAGCTGCTTGCTGTGGGGGGCACTCAACAGGAGCACACGGTTTGGTGCAAGCAGATTTGCTTCTAATTAACCACTTAAGGACCGCCTAACACCGATATACGTTGGCAGAATGGCACATCTTCTTTAAAGTGGAGGTTCCACCTAAAAAAAAATATTCCACCAAAATAAATAAATAAATGAAAAAAAAAAAAATTACTCACCCTAAATAGCTGTTGCTATGCGGAAGTGGCGAATCTGCCTCTTCATCCTCCGCGGTGGATTCTCTTCCTCCTCCTACACTGGGTGTCTTCTTGTGAATGGGGCGCGCTGCATTCTGGGAACTGTGTGTGTCCCAGAAAGCAGCCGGCCCATTCACAAAGCGCCGCGCTGCTCGCGCAAGCGCAGTAGGAAACGGGCAGTGAAGCCGTACCGCTTCACTGCCTGTTTCCCTTACTGTGGATGGCGGCGCTTGGAGCTGCTAGGATCGAGGATCGGTGCTTCTCCGGGCTCTCCCGTGCCATCGGAGACCCGGAGAAACGATTTGCCAGCACCGGATGAGAGGCATAGAGATGACTGGTGACCAGATGGGCACCAGTCATCTCTATGATCGTCGGTGGCCGAGGCACGATGTTATGACGTCACGCCCGGGTACCAGAATGTAAACAAAGCATCAATCGAGGCTGAAAGCATGAGATCCGTGAATTTTTTTTCACGATCTCATGCTTTCTAGCCTGGAGGAGAGATGTGGGGTCTTATCGGAGCTACGTTACTCCAGCAGAAAGATCCGCTGATCTTTCTGAATCCAGCCCTCTGTCTTCTACCTGCTTATTGTAAGGATGAAAGCGGTGGTGGGGGAAGGAGGAGTTACACAGGAGAGGATGTTCAACAGGTTCACTGTTGTCACCCTGCACATGCAATCCACCCACCATGCACCCCCTCCAGCAATACTCTGCAGCCTGGAACTGTGTAAATGCAGTAGTTGCAATTGATCTTGCCACCTTCCTCCCCAGCCAGCAGTGTATATAGGCAGTTTGTTATGTAGTGGACGAAGGGGCCCCACACATCGGTATCGGGGCATACGGGTGCAGTGAGAGTGGAGCTGTAAAATCTAAGCACTGGTGTCGGGGATGGGCGGGGCCCTGCATATCGCCCTGCTTCGTTTTGACAGCTCCACTCTCACTGCGGCCCCACGCCCCCGGCTTGCCCGCCAATCACTGGATGTTTACACTCTGGGCTAATAATTCTACATGAGAAATCCCAGACCCGGGGCTTTTTGGGGACCCATTCGGGGCTCCAGCCCCCCTCCCGATGCCCCTGATGGTGACCATAGGTTTTCCTGCATTTGATCAATGCCTGTCACCGACAGGGCACATAAAAAGCAATTGTTTTCTAAAATTGCAGAGCCCAAAATTCAGAATGGCTCAATATCTCTTCCTATTCTGTCCTTATTCTTTCTGTGGTCTGTGGCAGTCCACTTAGTTCTCAAGGTTCGTTTCTTTACCTTGTTATGTCCAAAGTAAAAAATAAAATAAAGAGGCTTTGGAGCGAAAAGTCGTTGACTTTGTTGAACACTATGGGCCAGATTCAGGTAGCTCGGCGTTTCATTGAGCGGGCGTAGCGCATCACATATGCGCTACGCCGACGTAACATAGAGAGGCAAGACCAGTATTCACAAAGCACATGCTCCCTAAGTTACGGCGGCGTAGCGTAAATGGGCCGGCGTAAGCCCGCCTAATTCAAAGTAGGCAGGTAGTGGGCGTGTTGTATTAAAATGAATCGTGACCCCATGTAAATGAAGCTCCGAACGAACGGCGCATGCGCGCGCATGCTCATAATCACGTTGAATTTACGCCCTAAGATACGACGGCTCAATGGCAACGACGTGAACGTAACCTACGCCCAGCCCCATTCAGGAACGACTTACGTAAACGACGTAAAATCCGACGGCAGTTCCGACGTCTATACCCTAACATGACTTAGACCAGCTATTTGGTGGTTTAACTTTACGCCAGACGTACTCCTTACGTAAATGGCGTATACTCATGCGACGGGCGCAAGTACGTTCGTGAATCGGCGTATCTTGGTCATTTGCATATTCGACGTGTAAATCAATGGAAGCGCCCCTAGAGGCCAGCGTAAATATGCACCCAAGATACGACGGCGTAGGAGACTTATGTCGGTCGGATGAAGCCTAAATTCAGGCGTATCTTGTTTCAAGAATACGGCGCATAGATACGATGGCGCATCCGTGGACTTACGCAGCGTATAAGAAGATACGTCGGCCTAAGTCTTTCTGAATCTGGCCCTAAATGTCTAATTGCCAACATGTGCCAGCAGCCTCCCGCTATTTAAGCCGAGATCTCATTTCTTTGCTAGCTCATAGGGTCTAGCCACGTTTGCATAA